>NC_136424.1:212985052-213222552 GCF_052625555.1 Lactuca saligna | reverse complement strand
TTACTAAACTTGGTGAAGGAATGGTGTGTGATCTTGAGATTGAATTTAATGAAGAAGAGGTGCGGGTTGCGGTTTGGTCATGTGGTAGTGATAAATCCCCGGGGATGATGGGTTCACTTTTCGTTTCTTAAAACAGTTTTAGGAATTATTTAAAAATGTTGTTTGTGATATGGTTAAAGAATTCTATAGGACGAGAGTGTTTCCTCGGGGGTGTAACTCGTCTTTTGTAACCTTGATCCCTAAGGTTGAAAATCCTAGCGAGATTAAAGACTATAGACCTATCATCTTGATTGGTTTGCAATATAAAACAATTGCTAAACTCTTAGCTAATCGGTTGGCTAAGGTGGTAGGAGAAATTGTTCATCCTGTGCAGTCGGATTTTGTTGAAGGAAGGCAGATTTTGGATGGTGCTTTGATGGTTAATGAGGTAGTTACGTGGGCGACAGCTAAACAGAAAAAGATGATGCGTTTATAGTTGATTTTGAAAAGGCATACGATTCGGTATCGTGGGATTATTTAGATTTTATTCTTGATGCTATGGGGTTTGGGGTTAGATGGCAGGATTGGATACGAGGGTGTTTGAGATCTGCTAGATCATCGATCCTACTCAATAGTAACCCTACTGGTGAATTTCAGATGTATAGAGGTCTCCGTCAAGGTGACCCTTTATCTCCTTTTTTATTTATTATTGTTATGGAAGGGTTGCATGTGTGTTTGGAGGATGCTATTCAGAATGGTATGTTCAAAGGCTTGAATATTGGTGATCAAAATTTATAGCTATCACATTTATTTTATGTTGATGATGCTATTTTTATGGGCGACTCGGATGTTGAAAATGTGCGTGGTCTTATTCGTATCCTTCGGGTTTTTTTCATTGCTTTCGGCCTACAGATCAATCTTCATAAGTCAAAGATCTATGGGATTGGAGTTTCTACAAATGCGTGTCAACAAGTCGCTAATTGTACAGGTTGTGCTCCATATTCATTTCCTTTTTTGTATCTTGGTTTACCTGTTGGGGATAAAATGCATAGGGTGGCAACTTGGGATACTCTTTTGGATAGGTTTCAAAAAAGACTTTCTGTATGGAAGTCTAGAATGTTATCTATCGGTGGGAGACTCACTTTGGTTAAGTCTGTTTTAGGGAGTCTGGAATTTATTATTTATCTCTTTTTAAGATGCCAGTTACTGTATGTCGGATGTTGGAGAGAATTCGGGCTAGATTTTTTTGGGGCGTAGAAGATCAAGATCAAATTCTTCAGTGGGTGAAATGGGAGGTTATTTTAAACAAGAAAGAGTTTGGCGGGTTGGCGATTGGTAGTTTGAAAGCTTTCAATGAGGCTTTAATTTACAAGTGGAGATGGCGATTCCTAAATGGTGTTAATCTCCTTTGGGTTAGTTTGATCAAAAGTTGTCATGGGAGTGATGGTGGTTTTTCGTTGTCTTCATCTTATAGGTCGAAGTTGGGGGTATGGATGAGGGTGGTTAATTTAGTTTGGAATCTTCATAATAATGGTAAGATTCCTTTTGATTCTATGAGAAGACAAGTAGGTAATGGTGTGAGTATGAGATTTTAGTTGGATGTGTGGGTAGGGGATATTATTTTAAAGGCTAGATTTCCAAGGTTGTTTGTTGTGGCAGTCAATGGTGAGGCGGTTATCAGTGATTATTGGGTGGGTAATACTTGGGAGATTCCATGGAGTAGATCGATAAGTGGGGGAGTGTTGGAATCCCATCTTCAGCAATTACATGAGATGTTGGATTCGGTTCATATTACGGATAGAATAGACTTGTGGAGATGGTCTCTTGGGGTGGAAGACATGTTATCCGTCAAGTCTGCTAGATCTCGTTTAGACCTCATGTCGCTTTCTATGGGTGATAGTCCTACCAGGTGGAATATTTCTCTTCCTATAAAAATTAATATTTTTATATGGAGGCTTATCCTTAATCGCTTACCGACAAGGAGTAACCTTCATCATCGGGGAATTGATGTGTCTACTATTTTATGTCCATGTTGTGGGGAGGTGATAGAAGATGGTGTTCACTTATTTTTGAAGTGTTCAATGACTCGTCAATTATGGCTTAAGTTTGCTAGATGGATAGATCTGACGGTGCCATCCTTTAACTCTATTGAAGATGTTTTTGAGTGGATTGATAGTCAAGTTGTTGCAAATGCTCGGAGATTGATCATTGACACAACTTATGCTACTCTAATTTGGGTTCTTTGGACTTATCGGAATGCGTTAGCTTTTGGGATCGTGAAGTACAAGAATGAGTTGATGTTTGATTCTATTGTCTCGTTTTCTTTTAATTGGTTTTGTAATAGGGACCGTAAAGTTAAGAAAACTATAACCGGGTGGCTTCAAAATCCGCTCATGAACTAATTGTTCTCTTTTTGTTTTGGGTAGCTGCTAACTAGCCTTTTTTTAATTTCACTGCCGCTCAAAAAAAAAAAAAAATAGACGATCTCTCCTATGGCCGATCTACGTTCAACGATTGGCAGACGAATGATCTACAATGGCAGACGACCTCTCCGTCAGAGTTGAATCGATCGCCTCATCAATTCCTCGTTATCTTAAATTCTAGTTCTTCGTAAGATTTTTGAGACTTAATGCTGCAACGACTAAAATCAAAAATTGTTCTTGTTGGTGGATGACGCCTTGGTGACAGAAGGTAAACAACTATTGCATCGACCACCCTTATTTTCTATCAGATCTGTAAGAAGAGATGAACAAAATGATGCTTTGGTTGATATGATAGAGGAATTCGTTCCAGAGCACCTATATCTACACATCACAGGTTCTAATTTTGTATTTTCTTTTGTAGTTAATCTCTAATCAGAGCATATTCATGTGAATTTGTATATGATGCGATTTGCTTTAATTTAATATTTGTGTATGCGTCTTTTCTTCATAAGTTCGTACATGCTTATATATGTTATTTATAATCTATTTCATTGAATCAAGATGACAATCATTGTTGCTAGTGACTCCAATACACTTCATATTTTAATTGATTTTATGATAATCGACATGTTGTGATTTGCTTTATTGCTTTTTTTTGTTAATTGGTGGTGGTAGGAGTAAATTAGTCTTATTTAGTCTTAGTTTATTGATTATGTTTATTATTATACTAGGCGTAACCTCACGAGTTGCGCAAGTATGCATTTAAATGGTTAAAATAATTATGGGAAAAAATAGAAATATGTTGAAATTTACGTTTTTAATCATGTTTTTGTCATTAACCGAATTATCAAATAACATAAAAATCCATCAACTTATATTTTGATACTATCTAATAATATAGTCCATATCTTATAAACTTTACTTTTACTTTTATAATATCCAATATATATTATAAGTTTTTGTATAACATTAATATAATCTACTATTCTTATGTCCAATAATATTTTTTTGGATAAAATAAGAAATAAGTTGTTTTGAATGAGCTATTAATAAACAATATTGAACTAATAAAATTTGTATTACACTATTTATATTACACCAAAACATCCAAGGTTTCATATATGAACTTTTAAATATTAAACATCGAAATTAAGAATGAAATCATACAAAATATATCATTATACATAAATGATATAAAGATTTTTAAAATAAGTCAATTAGTAAATATGATTTTTAATTTTAGTTACATATTTTCAAGGCGTACGTTTGACTTTATATTGGTGCGTCGAGAATCATCTTCCTTAATTTGTACCTAAAAAATTAAGGTGAATAGTAATATAAAATAGATATTACTAAGCATTAATACAAATAATTAAAAATGATATGTAGATCTCCTACCACCGGTTAAAGACAATAAACTTCTCTAGTGGTATCGATTCCTTTGTGAGATTGAACTAGTCATTCTATGTACATCTTGTTTTCTAATTACATAAATAAATATGAGTAACCAAGCATAAATATGTTATCTTTATGTAAGAAAAATATTTTAGTTAACTAACAAATTAAATAATATAAGTTTAAGAGTTAGGAGTTTCAAAAAATTAATATTTTTATTAATTAATCAATTACGTAACACATGCTGAAATTTTTACAATCATTATTAAAATGCATTTAAAATATTAGATTTTAAATGAATTTTGGTTGAAGTGTTTTGACCTTTATTATAATATATATATATATATATATATATATATATATATATATATATATATATATATATAGAGAGAGAGAGAGAGAGAGAGAGAGAGAGAAAGAGAGTGATGGAAAGTATAACATATGTATGGGTTCTAATTAATTATCTTTTTGAAGCGGTACAATTATAAAACATAAAAAACATATTTAAAATATTTAATTAAATATCCTCGACATCAACCTATATAACATATGATCATTATATTAACGATTAAACCACAATATACAACGATTGTATTACAATAATCCAAAAATGAAGAAATATAAAAACAAATTAGTATAACAAACTTACAAATTAAAAGCTATAATATAATAGCATATCTTCAAAAATGGTCATAAGACATCAACTCAACACAAAAACCTTTAAGTTTGTTTTCTTATATGATTTGTATGCATGTCTTCCCAAAAGATTGGTCTTTTTATAGTACACTTTTTACTAAATGCTAATTAAACATAATATAAGTTCTAAAACTTTTGAGTGTTAAATCATAACTAAGAAAACTTTTGAGTTGCATTAGTGTAACACCGTAAATTTCAAAACAAAATTTTCAAATTTTCGTAAAACATAATTCATTTAATATTCATAAAACAACCATATTAATTATCCAATTCAAGTAAATACAAAATCCCAAGATCACAAATGTATAAACTCTGTGTGTGTGTACGGATCAAGTCGGCGCCTTCCCGCGGACGTCACTAGTACCTGAAATAATACCATCAAACACTGTAAGCACAAAGCTTAGTGAGTTCCCCAAAATACCATATATAACACATATTAGCCACTCGAGGCTATAACTCTGTGGGTCCGTGCACCCAAACTCTATGAACCCTCAGGTTCTAACTCTGTAAACATGCACAACATAAATCACATAGAAATAATGCAGTACAACACATAACATACATAGCATACAAACACTCTATCACATAACTCTGGTTACCTACTCAAGGTAAAGTATCGTGAGAAGACTCACCTCGCGACTCGGTAAGTCGTGAATCATGAAATCACTAGTGCTCGATCCCCCGAGCTAAAGTCCTCCTATATCACAATACATCTCTAATTAACACTTTCCCAACTAAGGTTGACTACTCTTTAACAAGTCAACTTAGGTCAACGGTCAACTTTGACCGGACTCGGCGAGTGCACAATAGCGACTCAGCGAGTCTGAGCGTATACACTGATTTCCCTGAAATCCTCCCTTGACACGTCGAGTATCCTCCTAACTCGACGAGTTCCACCTGTCATGAGTTGTGGGGCCACCACGACTCAACTCGCCGAGTCCAGCTTGACTCAGTCCACCTGTCCACTCAGACTTCCCCCTGACTCACTGAGTCAACCCTCCCCAACTCGGCAAGACCACTCGCTGTGTGGTCGGGCAACATTCATACTACTCCCCGAGTCTGTTCTTCGGACTCGGCGAGTCCGTGCCATGCAATGACTCAAACTTGCTCATAAGGTCAGATCCAGTCCTTCCAAGCATATTTAGCACGTAAAGTCACTATCTTGATGCACATACAATCTCTACATGACCATAAATAATGTTTTTGTCTCAAATACTACAACCCAAGGTCATAAACTCCATTGCTATACATAAAGCTTGAAGAATGAGGCTCTCTGGACCTTTATGGATCCAGATCCAGAGCCTCAACACAAGAAGGGAACTATTTGGCATCAAATCATCCCATAAATGTCCATAAGAAACCCTAGATCCCATTATTCATCACAAAATAGAAAGTAATCCGAAATCATACCTTTAGATTGATGATCTAAGCTTCAAATCCATAGAATAGCAACCTCCTTTGCTTCCTCTTGCTTAGAATCTTCTCCTTCTTTGCTAAATGACACACACAAGGGTCAAGAATGCTTCCTTTCTCTCTCAAAACGTTCAAGCACACAATGGTTTCTCTCTAAGGGTTGGGTGAGCACAAATGACGGCCATAAGGCCCTTTAAATAGGCCGTAAACCCCGGAAATTAGGGTTTCACCACACAGCGTGGACTCGCCGAGTCCACTCTTGGACTCATCGATTCCGGACGTGAACCCGTGCCCAAATCCGCGATCCTACTCGGCGAGTCTGGGCTCCAACTTGCCGAGTCCACTCACAATTTCCATAAATAAATCCAAAATAAATACTTGAAAATTCCGGGCTGTTACAATTCTCCCCCACTAGAACTAGACTTCGCCCTCGAAGTCTCACTCTGCAAATAACTCTGGATGTTGCTCTCGCATCTCACGCTCTGGTTCCCATGTCATCTCGAACCCCTTCCGATGTTGCCACTGAACCAAGACCAAAGGTACCTCCTTGTTCCTCAGAACCTTGATTTTCCGATCTCTGATGGCCACTGGTCTCTCAGCATAATTCAGGCTCGCATCCACCTGAATATCGTCTAATGGAACCACTGCCGACTCATCGGCTATACACTTCCGCAATTGCGACACATGGAAAGTGTCGTGAATCTACCCCAATTCTGCCGGCAAATCCAAGCGGTAGGCTACCCTGCCTACCCTTGTGATTACCCGAAATGGTCCGATATATCGGGGCCCCAACTTGCCCCTCTTCCTGAATTGGATCACTCCCTTCCAAGGAGAGACCTTCAGGAGCACAAAATCACCGACCTGGAACTCAAGTTCGGACCGGCGTCTGTCCGCATAACTCTTCTGTCGACTCTGAGCAGTCAGTAACCTCTGTCTGACCTGCTGGATTTGCTCTGTCGTCTGAAGCACTATCTCCGTATTACCCATAACACGCTGCCCGACTTCTCCCCAACAAATGGGGGTTTGACACTTCCTCCCGTACAACAGCTCAAAGGGCGGCATACCAATGCTCGAATGATGGCTGTTGTTGTAAGAAAACTCGGCCAACGGCAAATACGTATCCCAACTTCCCCCAAAATCCAATACACATGCTCGGAGCATGTCCTCGAGGGTCTGAATCGTCCGCTCACTCTGTCCGTCTCTCTGGGGGTGATATGCGGTACTAAAATGCAGTCTAGTACCCAACTCCTCGTGGAACTTCTTCCAGAACCTGGAAGTGAAACGCACGTCCCGATCGGAGACAATCGAGATCGGCACCCCATGCCGAGATACCACTTCCCTCACATATATCTCTGCTAACTTCTCTGCGGAAGAACTCTCACTGATGGCAAGGAAGTGAGCGCTCTTCGTCAACCTATCCACAATCACCCAAATTGCATCAACTCCCCGAGTAGTCCTTGGCAGTTTAGTGATAAAATCCATGGTGATATGTTCCCACTTCCATTCGGGAACCTCCAATGGCTGCAACTTACCATGAGGCCTCTGATGCTCAGGCTTAAACTTACGGCAGGTTATGCACCTCTCGACAAACCACACAACGTCTCTCTTCATACAGGGCCAACAATACTCCTTCCTCAAATCCAAATACATCTTAGTGGCCCCGGGATGGATTGAGAATTTCGACCGATGAGCCTCTTCCATCAAAATGGTACGCGTACCTCCCACGAACGGTACCCAAATACGGCCCTGAAAAGTCATAAGCCCCCGACCATCAGTAACGAACTCCGATACCAATCCAACAACTCGCTCTCTTTTCTGGTTTTCCGACCTCACTGCCTCAGCCTGTGCTCCTCGAATGGTGTCCAACACCGGAGTCATCACGGTCAAATGCAAACACACACCTCGCAATGGGGCACTCTCCGCCCGAAGACTCAGGGCGTCGGCTACCACATTAGCCTTGCCCGGATGGTACAGGATCTCACAATCATAATCCTTAACCACATCCAACCACCTCCTCTGCCGCATATTTAGGTTGGGCTGATCCATCAAATACTTCAGACTCTTATGGTCTGTGTATATCGTACACCGAACCCCATACAAATAATGGCGCCAAATCTTGAGGGCGAACACCACTGCCCCCAACTCTAGGTCATGGGTGGGAAACCCCGACTCGTGAGGCTTCAACTGCCTCGATGCATACGCTATCACATGCCCTCTCTGCATCAGTACCGCTCCTAATCCCAAAATCGATGCATCACAGTATACAACAAAATCCTCCATTCCCTCCAGGAGGGCTAACACCGGGGCCTCATATAACCTTTGGCGAAGCGTCTCAAAGGAAGCCTGCTGCTCGGGACCCCATGAAAAAGCAACAGCCTTCTGGGTCAACTTAGTGAGTGGTACTGCGATCTTGGAGAAATCCCTGATAAATCTCCGATAATAACCGGCTAACCCTAGAAAACTCCTGATCTCGGAGGGTGACCTTGGCACTTCCGAACTCATAACTGCCTCCACTTTGGCCGGATTGACCAATATCCCATCCTGGTTAACAAGATGTCCAAGGAACTGGACCTCTCACAACTAGAAGTCACACTTGGAGAATTTGGCATAAAGCCTCTCCGATCTCAGAACTCCAAGGATCTCCCTCAAATGTTCCTCATGCTGCTTCCTAGATCTCGAATACACCAAAATGTCATCAATAAATACGATCACCGACCGATCCAACATCGGCCTGCATACCCGGTTCACCAGATCCATAAACACTGTCGAAGCATTGGTGAGCCCAAAAGGCATCACCACAAACTCATAATGCCCATAACGCGTCCTAAACGTTGTCTTCTGGACGTCCTTATCTCGTACCCTCACCTGATGGTATCCAGACCTCAAATCGATCTTGGAGAACCAAGATGCTCCCTGCAACTGGTCGAACAAATCATCGATCCTCGGCAACGGGTAACAGGTCTTGACCGTCAGCTTGTTCAACTCTCGGTAATCAATACACATCCGATGTGAACCATCCCTCTTCTTTACAAACAGAATGGGCGCTCCCCACGGCGAGCTACTCGGACGAATAAACCCTTTCCCCAGCAGCTCCTGAAGCTATGAGGATAGCTCTTGCATCTCTGGAGGTGCAAGACGATAAGGCACCTTAGCGATAGGCGCGGCCCCCGGGACCAAATCAATACCGAACTCTACTTGCCTCACGGGAGGCACCCTCGGCAACTCCTCTGGAAAAACATCTGGAAACTCACGCACTATAGGAACCTCCTCCACCGTCCTCGGCCTCTCGGAATCAACCCGCGTATTTGACATGTATGCCACAAAACCCTTACAGCCCTGCTGTAAACACTGTCTCACCCTAGCGGCCGAACAAAATGCTGATCCAGAACGGGTACCCTCGCCGTACACTGTAAGAACTCCCCCACTAGGGTCTCGTATGGTCACTAGCTATCGCTCGCAGTCGATAACCGCACCGAACTTGCTCAACCAGTTCATGCCCACGATGACACAAACATCCCCCATGGCAATATGAACCAATTCAATCGGGAACTCAACACCGAAAGTCTCGAGTACGCACCCACGGATCACCTCCGTGGCATATATCGCCTTTTCATCAGCTATGGAAACTCTTAGAGGCTGACTCAGCGCCTCGCGACTAATACTGATGTGCTGACTAAAAGCCAAAGATACAAAGGACCGACTCGCACCCGAGTCAAATAATACCAAGGTAGGTACAGAATTCACAAGAAAAGTACCTACGCATAACATAATATAAGCATAATATTTCAACATTATAATAAATACACGAAAGAATACATACCAGCCACGACATCGGGCGCTGCACGGACCTCCTCTGCGGTCAACTGAAATGCTCTCCCACGTGCCCTCGGTGCCTCGGCCTTCACTGGCCCACTCCCAGTAGCTCTGATGGCGGCAGGGGCAGATCCCTGAGGTGCTCTCTGAGCTGATCCCCGCAACTACGGACACTCCGCCTTTCGGTGTCCGGTCTGGTTGTAGTGAAAACATACTGCAAACCCCTTGGGGCAGTCCTTGGCCATATGCCCCTCCTTGCCACATTTGTAGCAAGATCCCGCTCTACACACTCCATCATGACCCTTGCCGCACTTTCCACAAGTGCGGCCCTTCTGGCTCCCTGATTTAGGATCAGCGGGCTTGGCCCGCTTGGCTGCCGGCTGGAATTGTACCGGTCGCCGATCCCTCCCCTGAGACTCAGCCTCCTCCCTAGCCTGGGTCTCCAGCTCAATCTCCCTCTTCCGGGCATTTGCCTGAAGCTCGACAAATGTCTGGTATGAGGAGTTCGCCACGAACTCCCGAATGTCCCATCTCAAAATACTCAAATATCGACTCATATGTGCCTGCTCAGTGCACACCTGCTCAGGGCAGAACATCGCCCTCTCGTGAAACATCCTGGTGATCACTGTAACAGACTCAGTACCCTGCTTGAGGGTCAGAAACTCCTAGGCCAACCGCTCCCGCTCCACCTGGGGAACATACTCATCTCGGAACATGGAAGTGAACCTCTCCCAGGTCACTGCCGCAAGCTCAGCAGGCGAAAAATGTGATGTGACAAACATCCACCAGTCCTTTGCTCCCAAGCGAAGCTGGTTCAGGACGAACCGTACTCTCAGATGCTCAGGAGATGAGCAAGTGAAGAAACACCCCTCTATGTCATAAATCCATCTCATGGCCGCCACCGGGTCCTGGGTCCCATCAAACTCCGGTGGCTTCGTGTTGCTGAACTCCCGGAACAGCAACGCGTCACCACCCTGCGGCCTAGCAGTAGCAACAGCTGCAGTGGCCGCCGCAACCGCAGCCTGAGAAAGAGCGGCATAACGCTCGTCGAAAGTCTCGATCAGCGCGGTCTTAATAGACCCGAACATCTCTGGTATCTCTACTCTGATGACCGCAGCCACCTCCTCATGAATGATCTGCCGGATCTCCTCATCACTAGCCCCGACACCCTCCGGCATATGACGTGTCCTCACCATGATCAACCTCTGAAATACAACATACGATAAATTAGAATCCGCTCGAGCATACTCACACTCGACAACCCATCCCTCCTTGATTCTTGGTATTCCAAAGATTCTTATTTGGACCGTGTACCGCCCCGGTGCTTTTAGTAGTACGGGCCCAATACTACTGTCCACACCGTCTCAGTACACACCCCAAATCCTCCTCGTTGGATCCCAAATTCCAAGTACTCCATCACTCTCTAACAGATCTCTCATAAGCTCCTCGCTGCTACCTATTCGCTCTCAAGCATCTCATAGCAGCTCACATCTCCCTAGGCTGAGGCATCACAAATCAGGGCACTCTAGTCCTAATAAGAATACCTATCCTATTCTAACAAGAGAATACACCATAAACATATAATATAAAGGTATTTTGGGAAATCACCGTTCGGGCGCTGACTGATCGTACACACGTTTCTTCCTTGAATTTCTCTAAAAATCTTTTACTCTTAGAAAAGTTAAATTTTCTTTTGAAAATATTTTTCCAAATCCTCAGTTTGAGTTCAAATACTCCCGAAGGTGTACCCGAATCCCTCAGACCAAGGCTCTGATACCAAATTGTAACACCGTAAATTTCAAAACAAAATTTTCAAATTTTCGTAAAAGATAATTCATTTAATATTCATAAAACAACCATATTAATTATCCAATTTAAGTAAATACAAAATCCGAAGATCACAAATGTATAAACTCCGTGTGTGTGTACGGATCAAGCCGGCGCCTTCCCGCGGTCGTCACTAGTACCTGAAATAATAACATCAAACACTGTAAGCACAAAGCTTAGTGAGTTCCCCAAAATACCATATATAACACATATTAGCCACTCGAAGCTATAACTCTGTGGGTCCATGCACCCAAACTCTGTGAACCCCCGGGTTCTAACTCTGTAAACAAGCACAGCATAAATCACATAGAAATAATGCGGTACAACACATAACATACATAGCATACAAACACTCTATCACATAACTCTGGTTACTTACTCAAGGTAAAGTATAGTGAGAAGACTCACCTCGCGACTCGGTAAGTCGTGAATCCTGAAATCACTAGTGCTTGATCCCCCGAGCTAAAGTCCTCCTATATCACAATACATCTCTAATTAACACTTTCCCAACTAAGGTTGACTACTCTTTAACAAGTCAACTTAGGTCAATGGTCAACTTTGACCGGACTCGGCGAGTGCACAATAGCGACTCGGCGAGTCTGAGCGTATACACTGATTTCCATGAAATGCTCCCTTGACACGTCGGGTATCCTCCTAACTCGACGAGTTCCAGCTGGCATGAGTTGTGGGGCCACCACGACTCAACTCGCCGAGTCTCAAGAACAACTCGGCGAGTCCAGCTTAACTCAGCCCACCTGTCCACTCAGACTTCCCCCTGACTCACTGAGTCAACCCTCCCCAACTCGGCAAGACCACTCGCTGTGTGGTTGGGCAACATTCATACTACTCGCCGGGTCTGTTCTTCGGACTCGGGTTAGGGTTTTTGTCTAGATAGGGCCTACTCTCCGAGTCCGGGACCCAACTCATCGAGTCCACTACTTAAACCCCGCGTGTCATCCCGCTTCTACTCGGCGAGTTGGTCCTTCAACTTGCTGAGTCCAATGCCAAAATGCAAAACATTTTAAAGAATTAATAAAAGAATACGTACCAAGAACTAGGTGCTTCAAATCTCCCCCACTTATTTTAGACTTCATCCTCGAAGTCTGCTGCTCGATCCTGAAACAGCTCGGGGTAATGCTCCATCATCTCGTCTGCCGGCTCCCAAGTCCACTCTGACCCCTTCAGGTGCTACCATTGCACCTTCACGAGTTCCACTCTTTTGTTCCTAAAATCCTTCGACTTCCAGTCGAGGATTGCCACCGATCGCTCAATGTAATCCAGGCTGTCATCAACCTGTATGTCCTCCAAGGGTACCACTGCTGAGGCGTCCACCAGGCACTTTCGCAGCTGAGAAACATGGAAAGTGTTGTGTATCTGACTGAGTTCGGCTGGCAAATCCAACCTATACGCCACCTTGCCCACTCGGGCTATAACCCTGAATGGTCTAATGTACCTGGGCCCCAACTTGCCCCGCTTCCTGAATCGGATAACGTCTTTCCATGGCGACACCTTCAAGAGAACCATATCCCCGACCTGGAACTCCAGGTATGATCGGCGCTTATCGACATAGCTTTTCTGTCGACTCTGAGCAGTCTGAAGCCTGCTCCAGATCTGCTGAATCTTTTCTGTCGTCTTGAGCACTACCACAACGCTCCCCATTACCCTCTTACCAACCTCTCCCCAACATATCGGGGTCCTGCACTTCCTCCCATATAGCATCTCGAAGGTAGGACGATCAATGCTCACATGATAACTATTGTTATAGGAGAACTCTACCAATGGAAGGTAGGTATCCCAACTACCTCCGAAGTCTAATACGCATGCTTGCAACATATCCTCCAGCGTCTGGATGGTCCGCTCGCTCTAACCATCTACCTGCAGGTGAAAGGCGGGGCTAAAAACGAGTACCCAGCTCGTCATGAAACTTCCTCCAAAACTTGGAAGTGAATCGTACATCCCTATCTGAAATCATAGAAACTGGCACACCATGCCGCGCCACCACCTCCCAGATATAGACGTCGGCCAACTTCTCGGCCGAGATGCTCTCCTGAATCGAGATAAAATGGGCGCTCTTGGTCAATCGATCGATGATGACCCAGATCGAATCCACTCCCCATGCGGTCCTGGGAAGCTTGGTGATAAAATCCATCGTGATGTCTTCCCATTTCCACAGTGGAATATCCAACGGCTGCATCTTGCCGTGAGGTCTCTGATGCTTAGCCTTGACCTTCCTGCAGGTCAAGCACCGCTCCACGAACCATAACACATCGCGCTTCATGCAGGGCCACCAATAGTCCAGACGAAGATCGATATACATATTCGTCGCCCCAGGATGAATGGAGAATTGAGATTTGTGTGCCTCCTCCATCAGAACCTGGCGCACACCCCCATGGTATGGCACCCACACCCTACAGTGTAGTGTCAGTAATCCTCGACTGTTATAGTCGAAGGAGGAAACCTGCCCCACGATCCGATCTCTCTTCCGGTGTTCCTCTTTCATGGCCTCCTGTTGGGCCTCCCGAATCCGCTCTAACAGCGCAGTCGCCACTATCATCCTCAGGCAGATATCCCTGATCGGCGCTGCCTTGCAGCTAAGCGCGTCGACTACCACATTGGCCTTACCCGGGTGATAAAGGATCTCGCAATCGTAATCCTTTACCACGTCCATCCACCGACGCTGCCTCATGTTTAGATTCGGTTGATCCATGAGGTGCCTCAAACTCTTATGGTCCGTGTAGATGGTACATCGAACCCCATAGAGGTAATGAAGCCAAACCTTGAGGGCGAATACAATAGCCCCCAACTCCAAATCATGCGTCAGGTAGTTCGCCTCATGAGGCTTCAGTTGCCTCGATGCGTAGGCGATGATATGCCCTCTCTGCATCAATACTGCACCCAAACCTGAGATGGACGCATCGCAGTACACAACAAAATCCTCCATGCCTCTGGCAGGGCTAAGATTGGCCCCTTGCACAATCTCTGTCTCAGTGTCTCGAATGCAGCCTGCTGCTCAGGCCCCCAATGAAAGACCACAACCTTCCTTGTTAGCCTGGTCTGAGGTAGGACTATCTTGGAGAAATCCTGGATGAATCTCCGATAGTAGCCGGCTAATCCTAGGAAACTCCGAATCTCGGATGGAGACTTCAGAACCTCCCATCTCATCACGGCCTCCACTTGGGCGGGTCTACTGAGATCCCATTGTGGTTGACAAGATGCCCAAGGAACTGCACCTCACGCAACCAGAACTCATACTTGGAGAACTTAGCATACAAGTTCTCCCTCTTCAAAGTCTCCAGAACCTCTCACAGATGCTCCTCGTGCTCCTCCTGCGTCTTGGAGTAAACCCAGATATCATCAATAAACACTATCACAGACCGGTCTAACATCGGTCTACACACGCGGTTCATGAGGTCCATGAACGTGGCAGGAGGATTGGTGAGCCTGAAGGGCATCACCACAAACTCGTAGTGGCCATAGCACGTTCGAAACGCAGTCTTCTGTACATCCTCCTCTCTGACCCTCATCTGATGATATCCTAGACGCATATCAATCTTGGAGAACCAAGATGCTCCCTGTAGCTGGTCAAAGAGGTCATCAATCCTTGAGAGTGGTTAACGGTTCTTCACCGTTACCTTGCTCAGCTCCTGGTAATCTATACACATCCGATGCAACCCATCCTTCTTTCTCACAAACAGAATCGGGGAGCCCCAGGGAGAGCTACTAGGTCTAATGAATCCCTTGTCTAACAACTCCTGCAGCTGTGTAGACAACTCCTGCATCTTAGGAGGAGCCAACCAATACGGTGCGTTGGCTATCAGAGCCGTACCAGGGACTAGGTCGATCTTGAACTCCACCTGCCTCTCCGGAGGTATCCCTGGCAACTCCTCGGGGAATACATATGTAAACTCTCGCACTACGGGCACATCGTCCACTATCGCCTTACCCGCCTCCCGGGTGTCCATGACATAAGCGGTATATCCTGCGCAACTCTGCTAAAGGTAATGCCTAGCTCTCGCTGCTAAACATACCGCTGGTCCTTGTTGTGGCCTTTCGCCCTGAACTACCATCTCTCCCCCACTTGGGGTCCTAATCCGAACCAGTTGCTGCGCACAATCTATCACTGTCCCATTGGGGCTTAAACAATCCATGACTATAATCACCTTATTCCCTCTCAACGGAATAGGAACCAGGTCCACCAGATAACGCTCCTCAAATAATCTCAGCACACAGTCTCGGAATACCGTTGATGCTTGCACCGATCGGTCATCTGCAATCTATACCTCTAAAGGGCAATCCAACATGCCCAAAGACTCAGGAAACTTCTTGCTAAGCGCAAGAGAGACAAAGGATTGGGTAGCTCCCAAATCAAATAGTACCTGAACTGGGATACCGTTCACATGGAACGATCCTAGACAGAGCACATACATAACATATCAAAATCACAGCAGCGCATCATAAAGCATAAAGATAAGAAATCATACCTATCACCACATCGGGTGCAGCGCGTGCCTCCTCAGTAGTCAACTGGAATGTCCAGCTCCTCACCACTGGAGCCTCTGCCTTGCCCTGCCGGCCACCAGTGATCTGTAGGGTTGCTGGAGCTGGCGCCTTCACTGGCGCTGATGTTGCTGTCAATTGGGTGCAGTTGGCCTTCTTGTGGCCCCTCTGGTTGCAGTGGAAACATAGCAACTCAGACGTATGAATAACCGGTGCAGGGGCAGTACGATCAATGCTGAAATGCCCCGTCTTGCCGCACTTATAGCAGCTTGACGATCCCAATCTACACGCCCCCTCATGTGGCCTGCCGCATATCCTGTAGCGGCCCGGTCCTAACTGGCCTTTCAGCCTACCGTCTGATCCCTTAGGCTTCTTCGCCGAAGCCCTAGTCGTCTAACCCTCCTCTATCTTTCTTTTCCTGACATGCTTCAGATCAATCTCCCTCTCCCTTTCCCTGGCAATCATGGAATCCAAGGTAGTTGTAACGCCCGTAGATACGGGCTAGTCAATCTATAGATAATAGGGGTCGAAAACAACTTTTCGGCAAAAGATTATTTAGAATAAATAATCTTAACCAAGTTTTAGAATATGTTATAAGGTTTCCGTACATATAAAGAGTGCCGAAATCCGAGTTATAACGAAGAAGTTATGACCCGTCGAAGTTTTACGGCAAAACCGGCACGGCACCGGGAGACGTAAATAGTGAATTTACGATGAAGGACTTTTTAGCCTTAGTGATCTAAACTAAAGTTTTATTATATGTTAAATCGAGAACATCCATAAAAAAAAGCCCAAATCTGACTTCGTATGAGGAAGTTATGATTTTTCTAAGATTCGGCTTAGCAGTGCACGACCCGAAACTCGAATTTTAGTTCGAGCGGTTTTTGACTTACGCGACCTAAATGAGAGTTGAAGATCTCATTAATAGGAACTCAATGGTAAAGAGACAGAAGAAAACAGAGTGCGTATGTAGAAGTTATGAATTTTTCGCGGACGTTTAACATTATAATCTCCTTGTACTGTTAAATTTAAGATCGGTCGAGAATTAGCAGACGGAGTAAAGATGAAAGTTGTAGATATTATTTTTACCTATGCGTGGGTGTAAAGAACTTCAAAAACCAAGGTCGTATGTGAAAGTTACGGATTTTAGAAGTCGGAAGTGTGTTGTGCGAAAATGGGTGATGTGGCACAATCTTGGCCATTGCTTTCTCCCCAAGTCTTGCCACTAGATGGTGACATGTGGCACCAAGTTCAGCCAATTTTCACCCTATAAATAGAACCTCTCCCACCCTCATTTTTCTTCACACCTTTCTCATTCTTTCTTCTCTTTACCCTCTCTCTAGAACCTCTCTCTAGCCCCGAAACCCCCCGAAAAGCCTAGGGAACCTCCCTAGCACGAGGCGGAAGCCCCTGAGTGCTTGAAGGCTCCGAGAAGAAGAGCTTTTCGGCTCGGGAATGCTGATCCAAGCAAAGCCCGGTTTACTATAAAACCCGCTGTAAGTGAGCTACGCCTACGCTATTTTTAATATATCGTTTATTTAATTATAGTAATGTTATTAGGAACTTATAATAAGTACTTGGGCTATTATTATGGGCTATATAAGTATTGTTTGACGCTTATATAATAGTAATAATAGCTAGACTATTAATTAGTCTTGACGAATAATAGACTAAACTCTAGTGGTAATAATACTAGGTTTCGTCGAAGGAAATTATTTTTAAGAAGCGAAGCGCTGTCTGAGTTCGGATTCACCACCTTTTCAAGTGAGTGCATAGTTACTTTCAGCTTACACATAGATATGAAGTATTTTATATAAATTACGTGCTATGTGTGCATATTACCTGAATACTTGCTATCTATGCTGGATGAACATTTTTATACATGTTTTCAATGATTTAAACTGTATATTTATTTTATATCTACGAAAATGTTGGGGTAAAACATGGGTAGATGTATTAGTTGTTGTGTGATAAAATGAAATAATGAGAGGCCTCGTTATAGATGTTATTGATGATCCAGTCATCTAGCGGAGTATAGATGACGACCACGGACTATTCTAGACAGTCCAGTGGAACACTAGCAGGCTCGCAACCTGTAGGTGTTTATTTGAACTGTGTGCTCACCAGATGTACTCCAACCCCCACATGGTTGCCTTAAGGACATTTATTGCTGAGGAATCCCCTTAGCAGTAGTGTTTGTCTCGATGATAATCCTTAGGATAGGTCCCTTATGATAGATGCTTAGGGACATAATGTGAGGATAACGGGAACGGGTAATCGGGTTATTGTTGGTTGAGGAAATTAATAAACTTATTTATTGTGGGTTGAAAACCCTATGTGCTCACCAGGCTCCCAAGCGTGACCCACTCAGTTTCTTGTATTACAGGTAGTGGCGCATGAGTATAGATGTGATATCTTGGGATGAGAGATTAATGGGCTTAAGGCCTGGAAATACGGAATAATGTAGTAAGGCCTATGTTGTATTGTTTATGCTTATCATTTGTATCGAACATGACATCCTGAGTCTTTTTAAATGAAATACATTTCTATGGAAATGCTTTTGATAAATCTTTATCATATTTTGTTTTGGGACAAATTCCGCAACACTTTTATTTAAAATATTACTCTGATTTTTAAACAAAGCATAAACAAAATCGGTCTTTTCTGACCGTGAAAATGGGGATGTCACAGTTGGTATCAGAGCATTAGTTTAAACGAACTAGGAATTTGTAGGATTTCTAGACTTAAACTTAGAATGCTAAGCGATGATTGTGAGGTGTGAGCACTAGCTTATTTTAGGAATTATGCCTAAAATGCTTTTATGTGCTAAATGCTTTGTGCTTGACATGCTATTATTTGTTCGGATCTATGGTCTGTTGCCGACCGGATTTGGAAACCTTATGTGTTTAGGATTCTAAGCGTTTAACTATGATATTAGAACTAGCATATAAACGTTTCGGAGTGATAAGGATGATTTAAACGTCAATCCTAAATAAAGATCTAGATTCACCTTATTCGGTGTATAGATCAAGATGGCAAGGACCCGTAGCGGAAACGTGAATGCAAATGGGAACCGAGATCAGCCCCCAGTGATACAACAAATACCAGTCGTAGTAGAAGTTGCACCCGAGCCAATCACGATGGCCGAAGTGCAAGCATTGATCCAGATGATGTTGGATTGTCAAATGGAGGAAACAAGGCGTTTACTTCAACAAGCTCGAGAGGAAATTACGATGCCTATTGAACAGCCCGAGCTGAATGATGGGCAATCTGAGGAAGGGAATGACAGCAGGACCGTTGGTCAAGCTGATCCCCCAGTGATTAGGAGGAACAATCATGATGAAGGAGTCGAGAAGAATGGATGCAAGCACAAAGATTTTCTAACTTGCAAGCCATCGACTTTCACTGGGAAGGAAGATCCGATTGGGGTCATGGATTGGATCTCAAAGATGGAATTGGCCTTCATGACATGTGGTTGCAAAGGCAAGCTACAAACCATGTTTGCAGTACGTCAATTCAGAGGAGGCGTTGTTCGCTGGTGGAATACCCTAGGGAAGACTTTGAGCCCCAATGAGCCCCTGCAAATGGCATGGGCAGAGTTTCTGGTGCAATTTAAACGAAAGTACTACTCAACTCAAAACTTACTCGAGCTAGAGAACAAGTTCCTGACCTTGAAGAAAGGAAGCATGTCAATTGATGAATACACCAACAACTTCACAGAGAAGATGGAGTTCGTCTTGCGCCTTGTTCCGGATGAGCTGATGAAAATCAACAA
Organism: Lactuca saligna; assembly: GCF_052625555.1. Taxonomy (NCBI): domain Eukaryota; kingdom Viridiplantae; phylum Streptophyta; class Magnoliopsida; order Asterales; family Asteraceae; genus Lactuca; species Lactuca saligna. Next base: position 213,202,734 of record NC_136424.1, on the reverse strand, counting down.
GTATGCAAAGGGACTTCCATGGGAATACACGGTGCCAGTGCGTCAGACACCTACTCTGGAGGCAGCTATCTGTTGGGTTTTGAGCATTCTAACACTCCTATGGTGTGCATGCAACCTTGGATCTATGTTTTCTTCAAAAATGCATGCAAATAATAATTTCCAAGGTTTCTTCCTAACTAGCATAGCATAAGGATTATGGATCATAAAACTACTAGTAGAAATACATACCTTTTGATGGTGGTTGATTGCTTGGAGTTTGAGAACCTAGCACCAATAATGTGAATGCCTCAAGTGGAATCACAAATCACCACAAACTTGGAAAACCTTGAGAGAATAAAATGCTTATGGAGAAATCGACCACCCTTAGTTCTCACACAACTAGTTGCCAATTCTTGCAATATGTGCATCTTTATATAGTGTGGAGGATTAGGGTAAACCCTAATAACCCATGTCTTTTCCTTTCCAAGGATCCATGGGTTAAAAGCTCCATGGATCATCCATGGACCCCCATGCATGCTTAGCCCATTCCTAATGAGTTTAAGCCCACATTATATAAAATGCAATAGCCCATGTTTAATTAGTCTTCACTTTAATCACTAAATTAATTCATAATTAATTTAAGACTAAGACTAATTAAATAACATGACTTCATATTAATATATTATAACTTATAATAGATTAATAAATCATAAACATACTATTCTCATAATATTATCCATATAAATTGTTCGGGTGAAGTGCAATCCAAATGGACCATGCCGGGTCGGGTCAAGTATATACTAAATAAGTTATGGACTTAGACACCTTATCCAACAGTCTCCCACTTGGATAAGTCTAATAACTATATTTGCGTATGTTACTTCAGGAACCAACTAGCAATCGTAGCTCTCAGAAACTCTGTTGAACTATGAAGCGCCATTTTAGATAAGTGATCATTTAGTCCTTTGTTCTCATGATATCAGCCGGACAAGTACATGGAAGAATGTCTTACTTATTGTCTGGCAGTTGTTTCTCGATTTCCGATTTGTTTGACAAAGAACTTAACTGAATACATCAATTTAGTTCTGACTGGGCCCGATACATAGGTCAACACAAAATCATCGAGGGGCCCAGATATCGCTTCTATTTCTAGAAGGAATAGATAAACTTTGACTCATATGCTTGTTCTACTACTTGTTGAATTGTACACAAAGGCATGTTTTATAACATCAAGTTACTGATGCGTTTACGTGCAATCAATGCACAACCAACTCATAGGCAACAACTCATATCTCTAGGTTTGAAGACTTATATGATATTACCATCTCACGAGCACTCGAGATAAATTCCATGAAGTGATACAAGTGAGCGTGGGTTTATTCCAATACTCATAACTTATGACCACTCATGAATGTTGTAGCAACCATTGCTATGTCTAAACCCATTTAGCCATCTACAAACTCGATTCATGACAGTTTTAATTCATACCTACTTCCAACATATGAACGACAGTGGAGTGTTTAAATAACTTAGTCATTCGAAAGAATAACCTAGCTATTATGGAAGTCAAAACATGCAAAGTGAAACATAATAATAATCGAATATAATATGGTCTCAGAACCGTTTTGAATATAAATAAAACCACCTTTTATTTATCACCATATTGATTACACATTATTCATTGTATAATGTTTCAAACAATCAACTTAATACTTGAATAAAACAATAGTTATCCCATGCTCCTAGCATGTACACTTTGTTTTTCTAAACAATAGTTATTCCATACTTCAAGTATGCACACTATGTTTGTATATGATCTTTACTTTGTGAAATAGATCAATTGAACATGAATCCAATGATGCCCATTTCACAATCTCAAATCCTTATTGTAAATGTAAGAATTTCTAATTCCTACCATTTACCAAAAATCTGTTAGATTTTAAACTTATATGCACTGATCCTCTTATAATGATTATGCACAAGGTCACCAAAACCTTGTCATCAGTCATTACAGATTATTCCAAAGAAGATCAGCTCTATGGAAACGAAGTCTCATATTCAAAGTACATTGCTTTGAACATCTTTCTTGCATTAAGGTTTTCTAATCTTACACAGATTGAAAACTTCCATCTATGGAGACATTTCCATAGTCCCATTTGACTATCACTTCTGAACAAGAGTTGCCTCTTTTCAGAAAATGTCAATATGGTCCTGCCAAAATTAACACTATACTTCCAAATGTCCCTGAGCAACCAATCTTTGGCAAACCTCAGATTGTCCTCAATAATTGCTTAATCACTTTAGTTATATCTAGTTCTAGACTTTTCCCTTCTAAATGCCCTGAGCATTTGAAAATTTAGAAAGGATGAATATTATAGCACATGAAATCGATCCTATATCCGAAGCATATGAGACACGATTCATGATGTCTCACATAAAGACATGATATTAGACCAGTCTCTTGCTACAATATTTTTTTTTATTTGCAATGTTTTCAAAATTGAACTATGAAGAGGGATGCCATAGTCATAATTGAATTTTGAGAACGCAATATATATATATATATATATATATATATATATATATATATATATATATATATATATATATATATATATGAATTTCCTTAAGTCGAACCATTCAGACATAAAATTCATATATATGTCCTTGACTAAAGATGATTAAAATCTCAATCTAAGCTTCTAGAATTGAAATGAAGTATAATTTCCTCTCCCTTAATTATAGCAAAACGACTTTTTCAACCGCTGCAACTTCACGAATTGAAACTTTTGTTTTTCTATAATTAACATTGCTAGCTTGCAATAATAGTAATCACAATTATCATGCTCCCACTAACATGATGATTATTAGCATAACACTTATGCTCCCACTAGCTTTGACATGTATTCAGAAATTGGTTGAAGTTCTAAAATTTAGATTCATACACATTTCCGTAGATAGCTCACTTGTGTGTCTAAACAATTTCCAGAACTATGAAAATGGATGCCGTAATCATACTCTCAAGTGTTTAGACCTTTTCCATTTCTCACAAGTCCATGTTAGTGTGCCGGTTAACCACACACGCTCCACTAACGACTTTGAAAATGCAAATATCACAATTATCTACTTAAAATCTACTTAGTGAAAGCGTTTCCTCACCATCATTCTCATGAATCGGAGAGAAACCTTATGACACTTAGATTTTATGGTGTATGAGTTCCTATCCATGTGAATTTGTCAAAACCATGATCACAAGACAAGGTTAGTGACAAATTCAAACTCATATGGATTAAACTTGTTCAATCTTAATTTCTTGCCACTTGGTAGCACAAAAAACCCACCATTGCTTCCAAGTTGAACTCTGATAACTCTCATGCATATTCAACTTATTTGAAGTAGGCACAGAAATAAGAATTATGTCAACACGATAGGTTGCACACCTAAGTCGTGTGCCAGTGATAAAACTCAGGTTTTACTCTATTAAATCTTGAAATCCTTTCAGGATCTTTAAGACTCCCACTGTTCTCTTGACATATAAGTTTCCCTAGTCAAGGACCATTCCTTGACAAAACAAATATTCAAGGAATAGTGTGGAATCTTATCAAGACAAACACTTCACACGATTGGTCTTAGTTGGTCTTTGTCTTATCCAAGACATCACAACTTACCAATTTCAAATGTACAGGAGTAGAAAACATCTTACACCACATTTGATAAGTGTTTTAAACCTTACTTTATGTCACTCCTTGTTACAATCTTGGAGTATGACTCTAAGAGTTGTTTTGGAACGAAGTATGATTCATCTTCTTGATTTTAACCATTCCAACAATTCATGACCCCTCTTCTTAGTCATAACAATGCACTAAGATGTCGTTAGAGTATGAATTTGTGATATGGTATCTGAATCATTAAGATGATCATAAAACATGATACTAAAGTACTCTCCCATCTTTTCAGATTTGAGAAACTTTTATCTTTTTGCCTAATTTGATTCTTTCCCATTCGTTCTGTCACACATTGAAAACTTTTCAATGCTTCAAAATTATACTTAAACTTGTAAGTATAACCATATTTACTAAGCTTTAGCAAATCATGACGAATAGTCTTATCAATCATTGTGGTGGACTTGACCAGTGCACAAGCATGTGTACTCGATCCCTTTAGTCCTATCCTTGTTCACATAAGGAATTAGTCTTAATTTTCCAATGATGAAAATTCTCATCCATCATACGATACAGCTTGTATGATTCCAAGTTTCGGTCCAATTGAAACTTGGGTGATGAGAACCTTTCCTCATTTGGTAAATTCAGACACTACCACAAATGAAAGAATCAAATCCACTTTCCAATCTTATGATCTTTCAGGTAAATATGGCAGCTTCGCAATCAGTGTCCCTCCCTTTGGCAATAAAACATATGGACCCTTTGGTAATGGCACATGAGACTATCTCAGACTTAGCCTTTCTCTTTACGATTTGGTCAACCGAGTTGACTATGACTGATCCCTTTCCATTGGGAAGAGAAATCCTTTTCTAGATATCCAATGCTACCATTGTCAATGTCCATTTAATGTTTGGGAAGTTGATATTCTAACAAAATTTGCTTTACTAGTTTTCCAAATCATTGCTGATTCCGCAGCACCAAGCAAACAGATAAGATCAATAAGGGTCATGTCATAGTCTATCTCATAGTAGTCCCAAAGGGACTCACTATGTTACCAAGAAAGTGATTGAACATCCAAATTTCACAAGACTTTGACACCCAACTCTCCCGGCTTGTCAATATGTGACTTTATCTCCAAAATGTGATCACACATAGACTATGCTTGCCAATAGGGCTTGAGTGACCTTAAACTCGTGGGTTAGGGAGAATAAATAGAGGAGGTGGAGGAAGAGAAGCATGATGTTGAGGGACATCATCTTTAAGAGGATAGCTTGTTCCAAGAGATTTGGGAATATCATAGTTGTCTGAAACATACATCTATAATGGGAGATAATCAAGTTAGTTGATTCAAAATCCTTAATATAACACCCAATATGAAATATTAAGGCTAGGACCCAACACAATATTTTATAACTTGGAAGAGGGATGCCGTAATCCAAGCTATAGAATATTTGAAGGTAGGCGAATGACGATTCACCAATTTCCACCATGAAAAATAAAATAATTAATTAGGTTTTAATTTGATTTGAAACTCCTAGATCTTTTGAGATTCATTGAACTTTTCAACGGCATGTTTCAATCTCGAGTGTGCCCTCTCAAATTTTGTGACTGGGATGCCGAGGATCACAAAACAAGGTGTGAATAACCATACTAATTCACTTGGTACCCTTAATATTATCACCTAATCAATGTGTTGGTTAACCACACACGCTCCATTGATCTATGACAAACATTAAGTCACCATTCGTGATCCTTACTAGTCCAAGTTAGTGTGCCGGTTAACCACACACGCTCCACCAACAACTTGTAAGGTACAAAGTGTGAATTCCATGGGCTAGCACCATGTTCACATTTTTCCTAAAGTAACTAAGATTGGGAATTAAAAATATTTAGTTACTTTATAATAATCATTATACTTTTAATGAGGATTTAAAGTCATTGTCCTACCCGTTCGGCTAACGACCCTCCACCGATCAAGGAAGCGGTGGGTGAGAGTGGACACCCATTAAGTTGCCATTTTATAGGCAACAACCTTATACCCCCTTATAGACCGACTTCGAGAATAAGGCCTACTAACGGTAAAACGACTTAATCTTATACATATATATATATATATATATATATATATATATATATATATATATATATATATATATATATATATATATATATATATATATATATAATTATTAACCATTAATCTTATAATAGTATAAGGGTAGAATTTTAACTTTTAAAACTTCTAGGGTATGGAATTAAAGTTTGTGTGAGACTTTACAAATTCCAAAACTTGAGAGCAAGTTTTGAACAATTCAAAAACTTTTGGATATTCATAACTTATGATTTTTAATTAAGTGTTTAAAACTTTGAATGAAGAGTCTCTTGGAAATCCATAACTTGATGGCAGGTTATGGAGTCCATAAAAACATTTATTAGAAAAAAAAACTCTTCAAAAGTGCAACTTATTACTTCTTAAAAAACATTTAAAAGATAAGCCTTTTGGAATTCCATAACTTGAGGACAAATTATGAATTCCATTAAAACACATTAAGATCAATAATTAACTAACAAACAATTTGCAAAAAATTCCTATGATCTAACAAAACTCATAAGTTCATGAACATTCATAATCAACAACTTTCAAGAATCATATAAGCATATATAAACTTGAAACTTTGATCATAACTTGAAATTGGTCCACCATCATCATTACCACATCAAAAACAGGTTTTATAAGTTCAAAACAATTTAAGGTAATGATTCTAGACCAATTCCAGCACCAAAACTCGAAAATCTGCACTCAGGCCTACGAACTTGTCGAGTGCATGAACTGACTCGGCGAGTTGGTTGAATATACACATGTACTCGACGAGTCGGTTGTGCAAAATGCATTTTTTCGACATTTTTCAGCAATTTGCATCAAGTATTCAAGAAAACAAGCCTAGGCTCTGATACCACTGTTGGGTTTTGAGCATTCTAACACTCCTATGGTGTGCATGCAACCCTATAAACCTTGGATCTATGTTTTCTTCAAAAATACATGCAAATAATAATTTCCAAGGTTTCTTCCTAACTAGCATAGCGTAAGGATTATGAATCATAAAACTACTAGTAGAAATACATACCTTTTGATGGTGGTTGATTGCTTGGAGTTTGAGAACCTAGCACCAATAATGTGAATGCCTCAAGTGGAATCACAAATCACCACAAACTTGGAAAACCTTGAGAGAATAAAATGCTTATGTAAAAATCGGCCACCCTTAGTTCTCACACAACTAATTGCCAATTCTTGCAATATGTGCATCTTTATATAGTGTGGAGGATTAGGGTAAACCCTAATAACCCATGTCTTTTCCTTTCCAAGGATCCATGGGTTAAAATCTCCATGGATCATCCATGGACCCCCATGCATGCTTAGCCCATTCCTAATGAGTTTAAGCCCACATTATATAAAATGCAATAGCCCATGTTTAATTAGTCTTCCTTTTAATCACTAAATTAATTCATAATTAATTTAAGACTAAGACTAATTAAATAACATGACTTCATATTAATATATTATAACTTATAATATATTAATAAATCATAAATATACTATTCTCATAAGATTATCCATATAAATTGTTCGGGTGAAGTGCAACCCAAATGAACCATGCCGGGTCGGGTCAAGTATATACCAAATAAGTTATGGACTTAGACACCTTATCCAACACTATCTGAGCTGCCAAGTCTGTGGAAGATATGATTAAGAGAAGAGCTGCCAACAAGATTGAGGTTGGCGAAAAGAGGATGTTTGAGGGGTCTACGAGGCCCAATAAGAAGATCGAGTCTGATTCAAAGGAGTTTAGCGGAGGAGGAAACAAATTGAAATAGTGCGAGAAGTGAAAGAAGAATCACTTTGGGAAATGTAGCGAAGAAGTGACTTGCTACAAGTGTAGGAAGACCGTGATGTGTTTTGGTCATAATAACATCCTATGTGCTCATGCAAACCCTAAAGCTTGGATCTAGGTTTCGCTATTGTACATGCTTTGGATCCAAGACTATAAACCCTAATTCTAGCATATGGAAATCGATATTAACATATAATTAGGTTTAAGATATTACCTTGATTGTTATGTAGCAATAACAATCCCAATTCCTCCTTGTATTGACTTTAGAAAGCTGAGAGTCACAAGTGTCACTCCTCTAATGGCTCACAAACACCAAGAGCAAGAGGATGAGGAGGAGAGAGGATGGAGGCTGCCCCAAAATGTGTGAAACCCCATAATAAGTCTTAGCCATGTTTTTGAGTCAAAAGGGATCTCTATATATAGGAGCTACTAGGGTTATCTAACAAGGAAACCCTAAATATGTTGCTTAAGCCCTTAGCAACCCATGGACCCTTTTAATTAAGGCCTTAGACGATTTCCTCATGGGCTTCCCCATAGAATTTGTCCATCTTATAATATAAGGCAATAGATGGCCCAAATTGCAGTTATCTTATAATTACAATTCCAATCCCTTAAGTTTAATTAATCTCTTTTAGTCACAAAACTAGTTACCAATTAATTATTGACTAATATTAATTAAACAATATGATTTCTCCTTTAATATATTATTCCCATAATATATTAATAAATCATATTTAATCCTTTCTCTCCATAATTCATCCTATCAAGTTGCTTTGGTGAAGGCAACCGAAAAGGACCATGCACCATCGGGTCAAGTACATACCAAAATAGTTATGGACTTAGACACTAATCCAACAGTCTCCCACTTGGATAAGTCTAATAACTATTCTGCGTATGACTACAGATCCTGATCTGCAATCGTAGCTTTCCAAAGCCGCTGTCAACTCTGATCCTATCATATACGTGTGTCCTTTAGATAAGGGATCATATATTCCTCCATTCTAGATATCGTATAAGACATGATTTCTAATCATTCTCTTTGTACTATTTCTCGACTTTTGATTTATGACGACTGACTAATTGAACGAATCAAATTAGCCCTAGCCCGGCCGAGCATTTACGTTTGTCATCACTAAATCATCGAGGGGCCCAAAGATATCGCTTTTATTCTACTTTGGATAAAAGGAATGGATAAACTTTGATTCAATGCTTGCTTGCACTCACTCACCGAATCACACACAACAATATGTTTTATGACACCAAGTTACTAGTGCGTTTACATATTATCAATGTGCAACCGATTTGCAAGATACAACTCACACATCTCGGTTTCAAGAATATAAATGTTATCTTCTCACCAATCACTCGTGATGCAATTCATGGAGTGATCCAAGTGAGCGTGGGTTTAATCCAATGCTCAAATCATATTCATAAACACTCATGAACGTTGCAGCAAACATTTGCTTATGTCTAATGTTCTTTAGACAATCCACACACCAATTCACGACAGTCTTCATTCATATCTACTTCCAACATATGAACGACTGTGGCCCGTTCGAATAATTTGACTGTTCTTAACCAATTAAACTATTCAGAAAATCAAAACACGCAAAGTGAAACACAAGAATAATAGTAATCTCATATGGCCTCAAACCTTTGAGTATTAATAAAACACCTTTTATTTATCACCATATCGATTACTCATTATTTGTTGTTTCGGGTAATCAACTTCTTACTTGAATTATTACACTTGTCCCATGCTCTTAGCATGCACACAATGTTTACCTATGGTTCTTACTTTGTGAAATAGATCAAATTGAACACATTTCCAATCATTCTCATTTCACAACTCCAAATCCTTTTTTTTCATAAGTGAAAGAATATCAAATTCTTGCCACTTATAGAATATGATAGATTCTAACATTTTATGCAACGATCCTTTTGTAATATCACTGCACCAAAATCACAAAGACTATTGCCAATGAAATTACAAAGTCCTCTATCGGAGATTGTTACAAGACAATTCCATAGATGTGATGTCTCTCACTCAAAGTACATTCGTTTGAATATCCTTTTGCATAAAAGTTTCTAATCTAAACATAGATTTTCAATATTCAATTCCCAATATGGACACATTTCCATATTTTCCATATGACAACTCATTCTTAATAGATTCTTATCTATTCATAATAAAGTCGATATGCTCCATCCAATATCATACTTCCAACTACTCACAAGTGACCAATCCTCGGCGAACTTTGGATTGTCCTTTGATAGTTGTTTAATTATCTTAGTCAAAACCGATTCTAGTCCTTTTTCCCTCTAAATGCGCTAGACATTTGGAAAATTTTAGAATGACCAAATATTATAGCATTTGCAATCGATCTTATACCCGAAGCGTATGGACACGATGCACAATGTCTTACATGAAGATTTAATACTTTATCAATCTTCTGCCATAATATTTTATTTGCTATGTTCTCAAAATTCGAATTGTGAAGAGGAATGCCGTAATCATAATCGAAATTTTAAGAACACACTATGTACTTTTGAAAAAATTTATTAACATTCCACAACCTAAGCCTTTAGTTTTGAAATGAAGCATAATATTCTCTCCCTTAATTATGGTAAAACAACTATTCCATCCTTACAACTTTGCAAAGAATGACTCTTGTTTTCTATAATTAATATTGCCAACTTGCAATACTTTCCTTAATAATCATACAATTATAACATTTATGCTCCCACTATCATGATGATTATTATAAAACATAACACTTATGCTCCTACTAGCTTTGACATGTATTCATAAACATCTTACCTTTTAGAAAAACAATACTTATTGAATTTCTTAAGTCCATGTTTCTAATACTTAGTGCTTTGGTAATCCTTTATCAAGGCTTCTTAGTCTCATACACCTTTATCCAAGATAGCTCATATGTGTCTTAAACAATTACCAAATCTCACAATTCGAATCATGGAGAGGGATACCGTACCCATAATCAAATTTTGAGAATGCAATTTTACAACTACTATCTTCTTAAAATCCTTCTTAGTGAAAAAATTTCCTCACAATCATTTTCATGAAGGAGGAAATCTTATGACACTTAGATTTTAATGGTGTATGTGTTCCTATCCATGTGAATTTGTCAAAACCAAAGTTTACGATGAATTCAAACTCATATGTGTTGGGTTTTGAGCATTCTAACACTTCCTAAGTGTACATGCAACCCTAATAACCTTAGATCTATGTTTGTCTAATTATCATGCAAAGTTGAATTTCAAGGCTATATTCCTATCTAGCATACATGGGGAACAATTTTAACTTGAATGATAGATAGAATAACTTACCTTGTTGTTGCTTATGTTCCTTGAAACCTTATGAGCCTAGCACCCCAAGTGTGATGCCTCAAATGCTTCGCACAACACCAAATGCTCTTGGAAAGACTTTTGAGAGAATGCACACTTCTTGAAATCGGCCAAGCCCTCTTGTTTCCTTAGTGTGTAACCGATTTTGGTGGAGAATATGATTCTTATATAGTGTTGACACATCTAGGGTTACACCATGTAAACCCTAATGTGTCATGACTCTTCATTTTCATGACCCATGGGTTTGTAACTCCCATGTAGCATCCATGGAGTATCCTATGGGTGGAACCCAACTTGATAATCCATGGAGCCTCTTAGCCCACTATACAAGATATGGATGATTTACATAATCAACCCATATATTTAATTAGTTATCTTTTGATCACTTAATTAATTCTAAATTAATTCTTGATTAAACTAATCAAATAATATTATTAATATATTAGAACTTATAATATATTAATAATCTCCAAGTGTTATATCTCTCATTTAGTCTATCCAATTGCATGGTGCCATGCAACCCAAATGGACCATGCCGGGTCGGGTCAAGTACATACCAGAAATAGTTATGGACTTAGACACCTTATCCAACAATATGGACCGAACTTTCTTAATCTTGATTTCTTGCCTTATGGTAGCACAGCTATTCACCATGTCTTCCAAGTAGTTAAGCAGCTCACCTTTTCCTATCAATGAACTTTTCATTGATCTAGGCGCCTGCCTTTTATGTGTTCAAATGAGAACTCATAGGACTCATATGCACAATTAACTAAATTGGAATGGCATAGAGAACAAAAAGTGTCAACACGATAGGTTGTAAACCTCAACTCGTGTGCTAGTGATGATCGATAAGGTTTATTTGATTTGTTCTTGAAATCTTTCAAGACCATTAAGACTCCCACTCACTCCTTGACATATATGATTCTTTTGTCAATAACCATTTCTTGACAAAAAAATATTCAAGAGTTAGTGTAGCTTTTATCAAAACATTTCATAAAATTGTTTCTAGTTGGTCTTTGTATTATCCAAGACATCACAACTTTCCACATTTGATGAATGTTATAAACCTTCCTAATACTTATCACTTATTGTCACAGTATTAACTCTAAGACTTGTTTTGGAACGAAGTATGATTGACTTCTTGATTTAACCATTTGTTCAATTCTTGATTTCTCTTCTTAGACATACAATTGTACTAAAACTTACTTAGAGGATCTATCGAGATATGGTTCTTAATCATTAAGACTTATCGTAAAGCATAAAAGGTACTCTCCCTTCTTCTTAGAATGGAGAAAATTTTATCTTTCTGCCTGCTTGATTCTTCTTATTCGTTCTGCTATTGACTTAAACTTTTTCAGTCAACTAAGAATTACACTTAATCTTATAAGTATAATCATATTTACTAATCCTTTAGTAAATCATGACGAATATCTTTGTTACCCTTGTGGTGGACTTGATCAACACACAACTTTGTGTACTCGATCTCCTAGTCCTTCACTTGACACTTTGTCAACGAATTAGTCTAATTTCCAAATATGAAATTTCTCATTCATTGTGCAGCCACATTGCATGATTCCAAGTTTCTGTCCAATTGAAACTTGGGTGATGAGAAACTTTCCCTATTTGGTAAATTTCTGACATTTCCACTATTAACATAATTAAGAATCTTATCCATTTTTTGTAGAAATATGCAAACACCAATTTTCATAACGATTTCATTGCAAGGAAATAAATAAACAAAATTTATTTTATTCTATAAAAAGCAGAAAACATATGTCCTTACAATGCAAAATCCATTGAAAACTATGTATTTTAAAAGGAAAATTTCTAACAACTCTATCATAACTATCTAAGCTCAAAATCTAATCTTCAAATCCATGCGATCAAGATCCATTCCTTGTGATTAGATTCATCTTGCACTTTCACCAAGCTTCCTTTCTTTTCACCGATCCTACAAAACATTCAAATGCAATCTTATCACATCGTCTATTAAGAATCAATGAATACGAACTTAACGGACTCTTCATACTCTGAAGCGCAACCATACTCTTTGACTCTCCTATCTTATGGACTCTTCAGGCAGACTTGTATCCAACGCTCTTTCTTTTGGCAGCAAACGCAGGTCGGTTCTCCTAGAACATCCTTGGAAGCATGGTCGGTTGACTTTCCCAACAAATACGCTCCATTGCTTCGCCAAATCATTTCTGATTCAGTAGCAATGAGCATGTAAGTTAGGTCAATGAGGTTGTCGTCATGATCCATCATATAATACTCTCTTTTGAACTCATTATATGATTCAGGAAGTGACTGCAAAACCCAATTCACAGCCAACTCATCTGGGAATGACACACCGAACATTATCAACCTATCAATGTGTGATTTCATTCCTAGAACGTGGGCACACACAGGTTTACCATCGTCATGTTTCATTTCCAATAGGGATTTAGTGATATTGAACCTTTCAATTCTTCGATCTTGTGGGTTAGGGAGAACAATAGGAGGAGGAGGAGGAAGTGAAGCATGATTTCTCGTTCCTCGATTAAATTGTGGAATACCATCTTCATGTGGAATGCTTGTTCCATGGGATTTGGGAAGACCATAGTTGTCGAACTTTGACATCTACAAAACGGGAGAAAACAAATTCAAGTTAGTTGATAGATTGAGTCCTTAGTAAATCACCCAAATGAGATACTAAGGCTAGGACCCAAAACAATATTCTACAAAACAGGAGAGGGATGTCGTAACCCTTATTGCAGAACATTTGAAGGTAAGTGAATGACGATTCACTAATTTTCCACCATCAAAAACGAAAAAGAAATTTTAAGTTTTAAATCTATGAAAACTCCTAGATCCTTTGAGATTCATTGAACTTTCAACGGCATGTTTAAATCTCGATATGCCCCTCTTGTTTGTGACTGGGATGCCGAGGATCACAAAGCGGGTGTGAATAACCATGCAAACTTACATGGTGCCCTCACATGTTATAGTCACCTATTCGATGTGCCGGTAAACCACATACGCTCCACCGAACTATGACAAACATTGAGTCACCCTTTGCTACCTTTGCTTAGAACCATTTAGTGTGTCGGTTAATCGCACGCGCTCTACTAACGTCTTAGCAAGGGCACAAAGTGTAATTTCATGGAATTGCATCAGTTCACTTTTGTCTAAGTAACTAAGATTGGGAATTTGATGAAAACATTTAGTTACTTTCATATTTCATTATACTTATAATGGAAGGTTTTGTCCTATCCTACCCGTTCGGCTAACGACCCTCCATTAGTCAAGAGTGCGGTGGGTAAGAGTGGATACCCATTCAATCGCCATTTTATAGGCAATTTCTTTAAACACCCCTTATACACCAGCTTCGTGAATGAGGCCTACTAATGGTAAGACTGACTTTTACTCATACATATATATAATGTTAGGCTTTTAATGTTATATATAGTATAGGTTGTATTTTACACTTTGAAAATACTAGGTGGTTAAATTTAATAATTATACCTTTAATTCAATTAAATAGAAAACCAAAACTGTTATGGATTTATTAAACCTCTTTTAATTATACTCCTTAATTAGTTAATAAAACCATAAGGGCGTGATTTGAACTTTTCAAAACAATACTAAGTTTTTAGAATTTAACATTCCTAAATTAAACTTTTAATCAACTTTTAAATTCCAAAACTTCAGGGCAAGTTTTGAAACATTTCAAAACATTAGGGTTTAGAATTTAAATATACATCAAAATTAAACTATTAATCAAAAATTTAAATTCCAAAACTTGAGGGCAAGTTTTGAAACATTTTTCAAAACATTAGGGTTTCAACTATTTAAATTTCAAAACAACAAAACTTTTGTGTTCAAATTTAAACTATAAAACCTAAAGGGGAAAATATGAAACTTTTCATAACTACAAGGATCAAATAACAAATAATCTTAATTAACATTTAATCACATAATTATCCATATTTGATTTATTTAATGATTTCTTACAAAACAATTTACCAATTTAATCAAAATAATTAGTTAATTATCACATAAGGAAATAAATATTTTATTAATTGATAAATATCTTTAATTAGATCAAGAATATACTCATATATATCAAAAAATCGAATTTATATTGATCTAATATGATAAGGCAACTATCCTTAAGCAAATACAACAAGAAATCCCGGATATAGATCCATCTAACGCTAGAACTCATCGAGTACCACATTGTACTCGCCGAATTGAGGCCTACTCGCTGAGTACACTGTGGTACTCGCCGAGTTCAGGAGGCAGAACCACAAAAAACGAATTTTTCAAACATACAAGGCATCAATACAATAGAAACCAATCATGGCTCTGATACCACTGATGGGTTTTGGTCATAATAACATCCTATGTGCTCATGCAAACCCTAAAGCTTGGATCTAGGTTTCTCTATTGTACATGCTTTGGATCCAAGACTATAAACCCTAATTCTAGCATATGGAAATCGATATTAACATATAATTAGGTTTAAGATATTACCTTTATTGTTATGTAGCAATAACAATCCCAATTCCTCCTTGTATTGACTTTAGAAAGCTGAGAGTCACAAGTGTCACTCCTCTAATGGCTCACAAACACCAAGAGCAAGAGGATGAGGAGGAGAGAGGATGGAGGCTTCCCTAAAATGTGTGAAACGCTAGAATAAGTCTTAGCCACGTTTTTGAGTCAAAAGGGATCTCTATATATAGGAGCTATTAGGGTTATCTAACAAGGAAACCCTAAATATGTTGCTTAAGCCCTAAGAAACCCATGGACCCTTTTAATTAAGGCCTTGGACGATTTCCTCATGGGCTTCCCCATAAAATTCGTCCACCTTATAATATAAGGCAATCCATGGCCCAAATTGCAATTATCTTATAATTACAATTCCAGACCCTTAAGTTTAATTAATCTCTTTTAGTCACAAAACTAGTTACCAATTAATTATTGACTAATATTAATTAAACAATATGATTTCTCCTTTAATATATTATTCCCATAATATATTAATAAATCATATTTAATCCTTTCTCTCCATAATTCATCCTATCAAGTTGCTTTGGTGAAGGCAACCCAAAAGGACCATGCACCATCGGGTCAAGTACATACCAAAATAGTTATAGACTTAGACACTAATCCAATAGATAGGACATTACGCCAACGAGTGC
This sequence comes from Lactuca saligna, assembly GCF_052625555.1. Lineage (NCBI taxonomy): Eukaryota > Viridiplantae > Streptophyta > Magnoliopsida > Asterales > Asteraceae > Lactuca > Lactuca saligna. The sequence continues at coordinate 213,186,651 of NC_136424.1, read as the reverse complement.
ACCACCAGCAAAAGGGTGTGTTATGAATGCCGTGAAGAAGGGCATGTTGCTTAGGATTGCCCGAAAAAGAAAGAGGCGAAAAGACCAAACATTCCGCCAAACCAAAGGCAAGAGCATTCCATATGATCCTAGACGAAGCAGCTGACGATGCAAGGAATCAAGAGTGAGGATGGATACATGGAGATCAAGTTATGAAGAACCCATGTAGATAGTGTCATATGGTGTAGCCTATTAGAGGCATAATCTAGGGTGAACTTGAACACCCATGTAATCGTTTCAAGGAATAATATAAAACATTCGTTTTGATATTTTATGTGTTAAGTTTCTATGTGATTTTCTTGTATGGTGACTTGGAAAACTACGGGACAATACTTGGGACGAGTATGAGTAGGTGTGAAAGGTAGTAGAGGCCTATACTACCGGAACCACAGGACTCACACTTGGATCAGGGAAAGTCACAAGGTTACCAAGAAACTAGTAATTGATTTTGTTTTATTCAAGTATGTCGTTACCATTGTTTCGGTAATGACTAAGAAGATTGTTGTTGTCCCGACCCTAGTGGTCATATCACATTGAGTCCGACTACGATGAGTAGGTTACGTGGTTCAGAGAACCAAGTTTGATGTAGCGTCCGACTTAAACCAAACGATTGAAATCAAAGCGATCAATAGAAGTATCACACTCGTTGTTAAAAAAGTTGGTAGCTAGAAATGCTACATGTTAAAATGTGATTATATCACATTAGACGATGAAGGAAGGCATATTCCATTCCGGAATTTGACTCTAAGAGACCTGAGTCTAAGCATTGCTACATACGATGATAGGTCATTAGAATATTACACATCGGTCAATTGTAGTAATCAAATTAACTTATCCTAAGTTTGTTAATAAGAAGAAGGGGTCTCTGATAAAGAATGGGGTTGTGACACGAAGGTCATGATTGAAAGTCTAAAGAGTAGGTGCAAGACCGAGCACCGCCTGCAGTCAAGGAGTCCAAGAGTTAGATACTCGTTCGAACCAACATAGAAGTTACAGTTATTACCCAGGATGAAGAGATAACATATGGAGTCATTATATAATCCGATTTCGTTGATGATTCCGGGACGTAATCATCCTAAGGGGGAGATAATTGTAACGCACGTAGATACGAGCTAGTCAATTTAGAGATAATAGGGGTCGAAAACAAATTTTCGGCAAAAGATTATTTAGAGTAAATAATCTTAACCAAGTTGTAGTATATGTTATAAGGTTTCCGTACATATAAATAGCGCCGAAATCCGAGTTATAACGAAGAAGTTATGACCCGTCGAAGTTTTACGGCAAAACCGGCACGGCACCGGGAGACGTAAATAGTGAATTTACGATGGAGGAATTTTTAGCCTTAGTGATCTAAACTAAAGTTTTATTATATGTTAAATCGAGAACATCCATAAAAAGAACGCCCAAATCCGACTTCGTATGAGGAAGTTATGATTTTTCTAAGATTCGGCTTAGCAGTGCACGACCCGAAACTCGAATTTTAGTTTGAGCAGTTTTTGACATACGCGACCTAAATGAGAGTTGAAGATCTCATTAATAGGAACTCAACGGTAAAAAGAAAAAAGAAAACAGAGTCCGTATGTAGAAGTTATGAATTTTTCGCGGATGTTTAACAATATAATCTCCTTGTACTGTTAAATTTAAGATCGGCCGAGAATTAGCCGACGGAGTAAAAATGAAAGTTGTAGATATTATTTTTACCTATGCGTGGATATAAAGAACTTCAAAAACCAAGGTTGTATGTGAAAGTTACGGATTTTAGAAGTCGGAAGTGTGCTGTGCGAAAATGGGTGATGTGACACAATCTTGACCATTGCTTTCTCCCCAAGTCTTGCCACTAGATGGTGACATGTGGCACCAAGTTCAGCCAATTTTCACCCTATAAATGGAACCTCCCCCACCCTCATTTTTCTTCACACCTTTCTCATTCTTTCTTCTCTTTACCCTCTCTCTAGAACCTCTTTCTAGCCCCGAACCCCCCTGAAAAGCCTAGGGAACCTCCCTAGCACGAGGCGGAAGCCCCAGAGTGCTCGAAGGCTCCGAGAAGAAGAACTTTTTGGCTCGGGAATGCTACTTCAAGCCCGGTTTTCTATAAAACCCATTGTAACTGAGCTACGTCTACGCTATTTTTAATATATCGTTTATTTAATTATAGTAACATTATTAGGAACTTATAATAAGTACTTGGGCTATTATTATGGGCTATATAAGTATTGTTTGACACTTATATAATAGTAATAATAGCTAGAGTATTAATTAGTCTCAGCGAATAATAGACTAAACTCTAGTGGTAATAATACTAGGTTTCGTCGAAGGAAATTATTTTTAAGAAGCGAAGCGCAGTCTGAGTTCGGATTCACCACATTTTGAAGTGAGTGCATAGTTACTTTCAGCTTACACATAGATATGAAGTATTTTATATAAATTATGTGCTATGTGTGCATATTACCTGAATACTTGCTATCTATGCTGGATGAACATTTTAATCATGTTTTCAATGATTTAAATTGTATATTTATTTTATATCTACGAAAATGTTAGGGTAAAACATGGGTAGATGTATTAGTTGCTGTGTGATAAAATGAAATAATGAGAGGCCTCGTTATAGATGTTATTGATGATCCAATCATCTAGCCGAGTATAGATGACGACCACATACTACTCTAGACAGTCCAGTGGAACACTAGCAGGCTCGCAACCTGTAGGTGTTTATTTGAACTGTGTGCTCACCAGATGTACTCCATCCCCCACATGGTTGCCTTAAGGACATTTATTGCTGAGGAATCCCCTTAACAGTAGTGTCCGTCCCGATGATAATCCTTAGGATAGGTCCCTTATGATAGATGCTTAGGGACGTAATGTGAGGATAATGGGAACGGGTAATCGGGTTATTGTTGGTTGAAGAAATTAATAAACTTATTTATTGTGGGCTAAAAACCCTATGTGCTCACCAGGCTCCGAAGCCTGACCCACTCAGTTTCTTGTATTACAGGTAGTGGCGCTTGAGCATAGATGTGATATCTTGGGATGAGAGATTAATGGATTTTAGGCTTGTAAATACGGAATAATGTAGTAAAGCATATATTGTATTGTTTATGCTTATGATCAGTATCGAACATGACATCCCGAGTCTTTTTAAATGAAATACATTTCTACGGAAATGCTTTTGATAAATCTTTATCATATTTTGTTTTGGGACAAATTCCGCAACACTTTTATTTAACATATTACTCTGATTTTTAAACAAAGCATAAACAAAATCGGTCTTTTCTGACTGTGAAAATGGGGATGTCACAGTAGGGCACGCTGAAAAACTAACATGCTCCCGAATGTCGGCCCGTAGCATGTCGTGGTAGCGGGTCCTCCTCATATCCTCATCTCCCGCATACTAGGGCATCAGCAATACCCTCTCCCGGAACTTGGCGGTGATCTCTGCCATAGTCTCCGTAGTCTATCTCATGTAAAAAAACTCCCCGGCCAGATGCTGAAGCTCTACAGATGGTGCAAACTCTGCTCGGAACCGGGTCACAAAATCTGACCATTTCATAGCCTCAACAGCCGAGGCTCCCAGAGTTTCACCAACCGACTCCCACCAATCCTTGGCCCAGTCCCTAAAACACCCTGCTCCAAATCGTACCTTCGACCCCTCAGGGCAGAAGCTGGTCAGCTGCGCGGACTCAATGTTCGCAATCCATCGTCTGGAAGCAATGGGGTCCTTCGCCCCATGGATATCTGGTGCACCACTTCCCCTGAAGTCCTTAATAGACAGTGTGCAGGATCTTGACTGGCCAGACGCCATGTCACTCCTGAACGCCCTGAGGCGATCCTCCATCTGCTCGACTATCCCTTTCTTGATCGACTCGAAGATGATGGGGGTCGACTAAAGGATGCTTCTAATGCGATGAACTCGTGTAGCCTCTCATCTACTGGCTCAGAACCTGATCCCGAACTCGATCCCTCTCCTAAACTGCCAAATACTGGCCTCTGCAGTAGTACTACCATTCTGCAAAACATAATACCAACCGTTAGTGATACCGATACAGCTCAAGGGATCGCATCCACTACAAGTTCCCTGGTCTTGTCTCAGCCTTCCTTAATTTATGTACGGATCCTTTGCTTTCAGTAGTACGGGCTCATACTACCTTCCACATCTATCAGTACCTTCCTCAAGGACTGCCTTGACTCCACCAAGTCCCCTTTACCACTGCTGATTCTCTGCCATTCTCATTCTAGGCTTACCCTAGGGAAAATCTCTAACTCCACCCCAAACCGGTCCTCAGCTGCTGAAGGCCTCCTTGTAATGCCAATTAGCCATTACCTAAATACCATCACATGTGAAGAGGCTCAGATAGTTCTTCAAGTAACAGACTCGTCCCTACAACGGTTAGACTCAGACAAGAGCTGCACAATAGGGCCAAATCCAGCACTCTGAGATTATTCAACCTTGATCACATGTGACATGATGTATTCACCTAATGGCTAACTCCCATCACTTAGAGTCCCACAAAGCACAAAGCAAGTGGCATTCGGACGCAGGAAAACTACTTAAGCAAATCTGTCCTCATAATGAGAAGTTGAACTAGCATATAATGTTGAGCTCATACTACCAGGCATAACCTAAACAGGCTATCCTACTACTGTCTACTCAATACTAGCATGCAATTCTCAAAAGCTAAAGCACATAAAGCAGGAACATAAGGTATCATTCCTAGATCCTTAGTCCTATTCAAGCATGCTGTTCTACTGAAACTGATAAACATAAGATAACCAGTATGGGTACTATGGAGAATACTTACTTGAGCTCGTCCGGTTGCGCACATCACACACTTGTTCCTTCTCAAAACTCTTTTATCTTAGCTTTTAAAAAGTCATTTTCCTTGTAAAAATCTTTTAATCCCTTGGTTTGAGTCCTGACACCCCCAAAGGTGCGTCCGAATCCCTCAAACCACGGCTCTGATACCGACTTGTAACGACCCAATTTTCACGTCCAAAAATTTCATTTTTGATTAAGTGATTTGCAAAACATTTGTAACAAAATATCATCCGATCATATCATTTAATAAAAACATGTCTCGTATCTGAAAACCGAATCGCAAAAACATAATAATGTTAGAGTACAAATCCCAGAATAACTCAAAGTGCGGAAAACAAAGAGTGTGTGTATGATGTGCCACTACCGCGCCAGCTCCTTCCCCTTCGCTGAAGAGGTACCTGAAACCAAAACTGTAAACTGTAAGCATGAAGCTTAGTGAGTTCCCCCATCATACCACATAACATACAATCACATAGCATACATACTGCTGGGCAATTCTGGGGTGCCCAACCTGCCCGGTACGACCATTCTGAGGTGCCGACCTACCCTTACGGCCATTCTGGGGTGCCGACCTACCCGTGTTAAGCCATTCTGGGGTGCCGACCTACCCATGTCAAGCCATTCTGGGGTGGTGACCTACCCATGCCGAGCCATTCTAGGGTGCTGACCTAACCGTCGGTCCTAACAACCGACCCTCGGGGACTAATCCACCCCTACTGCTGCTATCACATATCATAACATAAACATACTATCAGACATATCTGGGGTGTCCAAACTACCCTTCGGCCCTAACAACCGAACTCTACTACTATCACATATAACATATCATGCTAGCTTATAAAATATCAGGTAGTAGCAAACCTAGATGATATCACAAAGACAATCATCTAACATACAACTCCTATTGGTGGGCTGGCATTGTGGCCGTAGACCCACCGCTACTGGAAGGTAACTCATCTCATAGTAGCTGCTGATCTGTGCGGGAATCCTCTAACTGCTGCCGCTGCTGCTCCGGAAATCCTTCGGCTATAATTCCCACAAAACACTTAGTCATACACTACTAACCGTTCTTAGGGTAAAATGACCATTTTACCCCTGACCAAATCAAAGTCAAAGTCAACTTCTAGTTGACCTGACTCACCGAGTTGGCTCGCCAACTCGCCGAGTCCCTATCCTTCCATTTGTCCTTATACTCGTCTCTACTCGTTGAGTTAGGCGATGAATCGACGAGTTTTCCTTCTTAATGAACATCGACTAAATCCTCATCCGACTCGCCGAGTTGTATGAACAACTTGCCGAGTTGTATGAACAACTCGTCGATTTCACCTTCAACTGATACACAGGTCCTGTCCTTGACTCGCCGAGTTGTATGAACAACTCGTTGAGTTCATCTTCATCCTTAAGAAGATTGCCTTGGACTCGCCGAGTCTGCTCAAGCACTCGCCGAGTCCCATGAACTTCCAGAACAATGTCTTAGTCCAGAACGTTGGGTCACTCCCCGGGACCCCCTAAAACCTTTCCACACTCAACTGGGTCCTTGTGACTCTCAACTGATATGGGACAGAAACCTTGGACTCGCCGAGTCCAAGAGTGGACTCGTCGAGTCGGTCACATCCTCTCATTAAATCTTCGATTTCTGATGTACAACCCTTGATAAAAAGATAGATCTATGCTTCAACCCCTAACCAAGTTTGATAAAAAGATAGATCTATGCTTCAACTCGTCGAGTCGGTCACTCCTTTCTGCCTTTTAACCCCTCTAAGGGCCTAGATCTGAAACATCAACCCCTAACCATGCTTGCAATCATGGTTGGTGACTAAAATGGCTTAGAAAAGCCCTAAAACTCCACAAAATGGGATCTATCAAAAGAACATAAAAGGTCTAGACTTTATACCTTCTGTAGACTGCAAATGATTCTCAAAATCGGATCCTTCTAGCCTCCTCTTGATCCTTCAAGCTTTTCCTTCCTTCCTTGGGTCACAAAAGCACCAAAATCACTCAAAATGCCTTAGATTGCTTCAATAACGGGTAGGGTTTGCTATGGGGGTGTTCTGGGAGAAAATGGGATGAAGGAGGCCGAGTTAAGGTGTTTAAATAGGGTGCAAACTCTCGGGTTATGGTTTTTGTCCAAACAGGGTCTACTCGCCGAGTTCGGGACCTGACTCATCGAGTCCACTTCTTAAACCCCGCGTCTCATCCCGCCTCTACTCGGTGAGATGGTCCTTCAACTCGCCGAGTCCAAGGGCAAAATGCAAAACATTTTAAAGAATTAATAAAAGAATACGTACCAAGAACCAGGTGTTACATAAAATATATAAGTACGCAACACAAGGATTTTCCAAAACAAAACTGAGATTGAAAAAAGATGTTAACCTTGCAAGCACGATTCTTGATCACGATATAACGATTCTTGTGAATGGTACCGACTTGCTGAGGATAAGTCTTGGAGGCTGCGGCATCGGCCTTGGACTCAATATGATGCTCTTCGTTAGTTTGTTGAACTAACCTAAGTTTTTCATATCGGTGTTAATGGAAGCAACTGAAAGTTAAGAAGTAGAAAATCAAGGAAGGATCGATGTTATTTGAAAGAAAACTAACGAAAGAATGAACGCATATTTTTTTATTTTGGAAAATAGCTTTATTTGCCAAGAAAATCAAATCACTTAACAAAACTACGTAGTTTTGAGGATACGGGTATAAAAGGTTAGGTACCTTTAAGGGTATATTCACTTTTCTCTCTCTCTCTCTCTCTCTCTCTCTCTGTGTATATATATATATACATATATACATATATATACATATATATATATATATATATACACACACACAGAGAGAGAGAGGGAGAGAGAGATGTTGGTTCTGTTGAGATTAAAACTAAAATAGAGATCTCGAGATTCAACCTCGGCCACGTATTTAACATCTGCCGCAATAACCTACCGGCGCAGTAGTTCTGGTATAATCATAAATGAGTACACAGCGCCATCCATTCCTTTATCCTCCACCACCATCCCCATCACCATAATTGCTACCGCCACCACCCCTACCACGACCTCTGACACCTGTCAACCCCACCACTGTCACCTCCGTTACTTATACTACCTCTATCTTTATCACCACTACCTTTTCTGACACCAACTATCGTAATTATATATGATTACTCAGTCTGTGAATAGAAATATATGTATAATCATTTATGATTAGGCATATATGTATAAACATGCATAATCATATATGATTATACCTCTCTTCCATATAATCATTTATGATTAGGGCATAGTCCACTGTTGCGGGTACGCTGGAGCATTAGAGCGGCAAGTAAGGAATACGTGGCTGAGGTTGAATCTCAAGATCTCTAATTTTTGTTTAATCTCATGAGAACCGTATATATATATATATATATATATATATATATATATATATATACATACATATATATATATATATATATAGAGAGAGAGAGAAAGAGAGAGAGTGAGAGAGAGAGAGAGAGAGAGAAAAGAAGGATCATTTAAGAACTCAAAGTTTCCCGAGAACCAAATGAAGGTCGTTAGATCAAAATAGTTGAAGGCTAGGATGATTTATGACATTTTTGTAGATAACTAGGGGAAACAAGAGGTGGGGGCATCTTATTTCACATGAGCTAGGGGCATTTTATAGATAGCCTAATATACTGTCTCTGATTGAATAATGTGAAGCCCTTCCCTTCCCCCCCCCCCTCCCCTCTCTATCTCATCATCTCGCCCCTCTCCTACCTTCATCCCACCTCCAGTCATCCACACTGCTTAATGTCCAGCTTGTCGATGATGAATCAAAGAAACAACATACTGATAGTGTGATTTGGATCGACAGATCGATTATATTCCCTTCATGTCGTCTCATTCGTGCAGCATCCCTTCGACAAATGATCTGCAATCATAGACGACCTCTCCTAGAAGTTGCTGATGCGGGAATCTAAAGAGGAGATAAGGAAAATTGTATTTCCCGTCTTGTTCAAAACGATAAATTGGTGGATGATGGGGTTGCTTCGGTTGAGATTATGACGGAAAGACAAAATGTTATTTCTAAGGTGGCGGATATTGATAATTCAGATATGTTGGATTGTATTCAAAAGGCAAAAATCAAGTGGTCGGTAGAAGGTGATGTGAATAGTAATTTTTTTCACGGCATGCTAAAAAGAAGAAGAAAACAAATGGCAATTAGAGGCATTTCAATTGATGGGGGGTGGATCACGGAACTCGACTTAGTTAAAAAAGAGTTTTTTGATTACTATCAGAAAAAGTTTCATCATTTCAGTGGTTGTATCCCAAGTAGGGCTAGTTCGCATTTTACTAAACTTGGTGAAGGAATGGTGTGTGATCTTGAGATTGAATTTAATGAAGAAGAGGTGCGGGTTGCGGTTTGGTCATGTGGTAGTGATAAATCCCCGGGGCTGATGGGTTCACTTTTCGTTTCTTAAAACAGTTTTAGGAATTATTTAAAAATGTTGTTTGTGATATGGTTAAAGAATTCTATAGGACGAGAGTGTTTCCTCGGGGTTGTAACTCGTCTTTTGTAACCTTGATCCCTAAGGTTGAAAATCCTAGCGAGATTAAAGACTATAGACCTATCATCTTGATTGGTTTGCAATATAAAACAATTGCTAAACTCTTAGCTAATCGGTTGGCTAAGGTGGTAGGAGAAATTGTTCATCCTGTGCAGTCGGATTTTGTTGAAGGAAGGCAGATTTTGGATGGTGCTTTGATGGTTAATGAGGTAGTTACGTGGGCGACAGCTAAACAGAAAAAGATGATGCGTTTATAGTTGATTTTGAAAAGGCATACGATTCGGTATCGTGGGATTATTTAGATTTTATTCTTGATGCTATGGGGTTTGGGGTTAGATGGCAGGATTGGATACGAGGGTGTTTGAGATCTGCTAGATCATTGATCCTACTCAATAGTAACCCTACTGGTGAATTTCAGATGTATAGAGGTCTCCGTCAAGGTGACCCTTTATCTCCTTTTTTATTTATTATTGTTATGGAAGGGTTGCATGTGTGTTTGGAGGATGCTATTCAGAATGGTATGTTCAAAGGCTTGAATATTGGTGATCAAAATTTATAGCTATCACATTTATTTTATGTTGATGATGCTATTTTTATGGGCGACTCGGATGTTGAAAATGTGCGTGGTCTTATTCGTATCCTTCGGGTTTTTTTCATTGCTTCCGGCCTACATATCAATCTTCATAAGTCAAAGATCTATGGGATTGGAGTTTCTACAAATGCGTGTCAACAAGTCGCTAATTGTACAGGTTGTGCTCCACATTCATTTCCTTTTTTGTATCTTGGTTTACCTGTTGGGGATAAAATGCATAGGGTGGCAACTTGGGATACTCTTTTGGATAGGTTTCAAAAAAGACTTTCTGTATGGAAGTCTAGAATGTTATCTATCGGTGGGAGACTCACTTTGGTTAAGTCTATTTTAGGGAGTCTGGAATTTATTATTTATCTCTTTTTAAGATGCCAGTTACTGTATGTCGGATGTTGGAGAGAATTCGGGCTAGATTTTTTTGGGGCACAGAAGATCAAGATCAAATTCTTCAGTGGGTGGAATGGGAGGTTATTTTAAACAAGAAAGAGTTTGGCGGGTTGATGATTGGTAGTTTGAAAGCTTTCAATGAGGCTTTAATTTACAAGTGGAGATGGCGATTCCTAAATGGTGTTAATCTCCTTTGGGTTAGTTTGATCAAAAGTTGTCATGGGAGTGATGGTGGTTTTTCGTTGTCTTCATCTTATAGGTCGAAGTTGGGGGTATGGATGAGGGTGGTTAATTTAGTTTGGAATCTTCATAATAATGGTAAGATTCCTTTTGATTCTATGAGAAGACAAGTAGGTAATGGTGTGAGTATGAGATTTTAGTTGGATGTGTGTGTAGGGGATATTATTTTAAAGGCTAGATTTCCAAGGTTGTTTGTTGTGGCAGTCAATGGTGAGGCGGTTATCAGTGATTATTGGGTGGGTAATACTTGGGAGATTCCATGGAGCAGATCGATAAGTGGGGGAGTGTTGGAATCCCATCTTCAGCAATTACATGAGATGTTGGATTCGGTTCATATTACGGATAGAATAGACTTGTGGAGATGGTCTCTTGGGATGGAAGACATGTTATCCGTCAAGTCTGCTAGATCTCGTTTAGACCTCATGTCGCTTTCTATGGGTGATAGTCCTACCAGGTGGAATATTTCTCTTCCTATAAAAATTAATATTTTTATATGGAGGCTTATCCTTAATCGCTTACCAACAAGGAGTAACCTTCATCATCGGGGAATTGATGTGTCTACTATTTTATGTCCATGTTGTGGGGAGGTGATAGAAGATGGTGTTCACTTATTTTTGAAGTATTCAATGACTCGTCAATTATGTCTTAAGTTTGCTAGATGGATAGATCTGACGGTGCCATCCTTTAACTCTATTGAAGATGCTTTTGAGTGGATTGATAGTCAAGTTGTTGCAAATGCTCGGAGATTGATCATTGACACAACTTATGCTACTCTAATTTGGGTTCTTTGGACTTATCGGAATGCGTTAGTTTTTGGGATCGTGAAGTACAAGAAAGAGTTGATGTTTGATTCTATTGTCTCGTTTTCTTTTAATTGGTTTTGTAGTAGGAACCGTAAAGTTAAGAAAACTATAACCGGGTGGCTTCAAAATCCGCTCATGAACTAATTGTTCTCTTTTTGTTTTGGGTAGCTGCTAACTAGTCTTTTTTAATTTCACTGCCGCTCAAAAAAAAATAGACGATCTCTCCTATGGCCGATCTACGTTCAACGATTGGCAGCCGAATGATCTACAATGGCAAACGACCTCTCCGTCAGAGTTGAATCGATCGCCTCATCAATTCCTCGTTATCTTAAATTCTAGTTCTTCGTAAGATTTTTGAGACTTAATGCTGCAACAACTAAAATCAAAAATTGTTCTTGTCGGTGGATGACGCCTTGGTGACAGAAGGTAAACAACTATTGCATCGACCACCCTTATTTTCTATCAGATCTGTAAGAAGAGATGAACAAAATGATGCTTTGGTTGATATGATAGAGGAATTCGTTCCAGAGCACCTATATCTACACATCACAGGTTCTAATTTTGTATTTTCTTTTGTAGTTAATCTCTAATCAGAGCATATTCATGTGAATTTGTATATGATGCGATTTGCTTTAATTTAATATTTGTGTATGCGTCTTTTCTTCATAAGTTCGTACATGCTTATATATGTTATTTATAATCTATTTCATTGAATCAAGATGACAATCATTGTTGCTAGTGACTCCAATACACTTCATATTTTAATTGATTTTATGATAATCGACATGTTGTGATTTGCTTTATTGCTTTTTTTTGTTAATTGGTGGTGGTAGGAGTAAATTAGTCTTATTTAGTCTTAGTTTATTGATTATGTTTATTATTATACTAGGCGTAACCTCGCGAGTTGCGCAAGTATGCATTTAAATGGTTAAAATAATTATGGGAAAAAATAGAAATATGTTGAAATTTACGTTTTTAGTCATGTTTTTGTCATTAACCGAATTATCAAATAACATAAAAATCCATCAACTTATATTTTGATACTATCTAATAATATAGTCCATATCTTATAAACTTTACTTTTACTTTTATAATATCCAATATATATTATAAGTTTTTGTATAACATTAATATAATCTATTATTCTTATGTCCAATAATATTTTTTGGATAAAATAAGAAATAAGTTGTTTTGAATGAGCTATTAATAAACAATATTGAACTAATAAAATTTGTATTACACTATTTATATTACACCAAAACATCCAAGGTTTCATATATGAACTTTTAAATATTAAACATTGAAATTAAGAATGAAATCATACAAAATATATCATTATACATAAATGATATAAAGATTTTTAAAATAAGTCAATTAGTAAATATGATTTTTAATTTTAATTACATATTTTCAAGGCGTACGTTTGACTTTATATTGGTGCGTCGAGAATCATCTTCCTTAATTTGTACCTAAAAAATTAAGGTGAATAGTAATATAAAATAGATATTACTAAGCATTAATACAAATAATTAAAAATGATATGCAGATCTCCTACCACCGGTTAAAGATAATAAACTTCTCTAGTGGTATCGATTCCTTTGTGAGATTGAACTAGCCATTCTATGTACATCTTGTTTTCTAATTACATAAATAAATATGAGTAACCAAGCATAAATATATTATCTTTATGTAAGAAAAATATTTTAGTTAACTAACACATGTTGAAATTTTTACAATCATTATTAAAATGCATTTAAAATATTAGATTTTAAATGAATTTTGGTTGAAGTGTTTTCACCTTTATTATAATATATATATATATATATATATATATATATATATATATATAGAGAGAGAGAGAGAGAGAGAGAGAAAGAGAGTGATGGAAAGTATAACATATGTATGGGTTCTAATTAATTATCTTTTTCAAACGGTACAATTATAAAACATAAAAAACATATTTAAAATATTTAATTAAATATCCTCGACATCAACCTATATAACATATGATCATTATATTAACGATTAAACCACAATATACAACGATTGTATTACAATAATCCAAAAATGAAGAAATATAAAAACAAATTAGTATAACAAACTTACAAATTAAAAGCTATAATATAATAGCATATCTTCAAAAATGGTCATAAGACATCAACTCAACACAAAAACCTTTAAGTTTGTTTTCTTATATGATTTGTATGCATGTCTTCCCAAAAGATTGGTCTTTTTATAGTACACTTTTTACTAAATGCTAATTAAACATAATATAAGTTCTAAAACTTTTGAGTGTTAAATCATAACTAAGAAAACTTTTGAGTTGCATTAGCGTAACACCGTAAATTTCAAAACAAAATTTTCAAATTTTCGTAAAACATAATTCATTTAATATTCATAAAACAACCATATTAATTATCCAATTCAAGTAAATACAAAATCCCAAGATCACAAATGTATAAACTCTGTGTGTGTGTACGGATCAAGTCGGCGCCTTCCCGCGGACGTCACTAGTACCTGAAACAATACCATCAAACACTGTAAGCACAAAGCTTAGTGAGTTCCCCAAAATACCATATATAACACATATTAGCCACTCGAGGCTATAACTCTGTGGGTCCGTGCACCCAAACTCTGTGAACCCTCAGGTTCTAACTCTGTAAACATGCATAGCATAAATCACATAGAAATAATGCAGTACAACACATAACATACATAGCATACAAACACTCAATCACATAACTCTGGTTACCTACTCAAGGTAAAGTATAGTGAGAAGACTCACCTCGCGACTCGGTAAGTCGTGAATCATGAAATCACTAGTGCTCGATCCCCCGAGCTAAAGTCCTCCTATATCACAATACATCTCTAATTAACACTTTCCCAACTAAGGTTGACTACTCTTTAACAAGTCAACTTGGGTCAACGGTCAACGGTCAACTTTGACCGGACTCGGCGAGTGCACAATAGCGACTCAGCGAGTCTGAGCGTATACACTGATTTCCCTGAAATCCTCCCTTGACACGTCGAGTATCCTCCTAACTCGACGAGTTCCACCTGTCATGAGTTGTGGGGCCACCACGACTCAACTCGCCGAGTCCAGCTTGACTCAGTCCACCTGTCCACTCAGACTTCCCCCTGACTCACTAAGTCAACCCTCCCCAACTCGGCAAGACCACTCGCTGTGTGGTCGGGCAACATTCATACTACTCACCGAGTCTGTTCTTCGGACTCGGCGAGTCCGTGCCATGCAATGACTCAAACTTGCTCATAAGGTCAGATCCAGTCCTTCCAAGCATATTTAGCACGTAAAGTCACTATCTTGATGAACATACAATCTCTACATGACCATAAATGATGTTTTTGTCTCAAATACTACAACCCAAGGTCATAACCTCCATTGCTATACATAAAGCTTGAAGAATGAGGCTCTCTAGACCTCTATGGATCCAGATCCAGAGCCTCAACACAAGAAGGGAACTATTTGGCATCAAATCATCCCATAAATGTCCATAAGAAACCCTAGATCCCATTATTCATCACAAATTAGAAAGTAATCCGAAATCATACCTCTAGATTGATGATCTAAGCTTCAAATCCATAGAATACCAACCTCCTTTGCTTCCTCTTGCTTAGAATCTTCTCCTTCTTTGCTAAATGACACACACAAGGGTCAAGAATGCTTCCTTTCTCTCTCAAAACGTTCAAGCACACAAGGGTTTCTCTCTAAGGGTTGGGTGAGCACAAATGACGGCCATAAGGCCCTCTTAATAGGCTGTAAACCCCGGAAATTAGGGTTTCACCACACAGCGTGGACTCGCCGAGTCCACTCTTGGACTCATCGAGTCCGAACGCGAACCCGTGCCCAAATCCGCGATCCTACTCGGCGAGTCTGGGCTCCAACTCGCCGAGTCCACTCACAATTTCCATAAATAAATCCAAAATAAATACTTGAAAATTCCGGGCTGTTACAATTCTCCCCCACTAGAACTAGACTTCGCCCTCGAAGTCTCACTCTGCAAATAACTCTGGATGCTGCTCTCGCATCTCACGCTCTGGTTCCCATGTCATCTCGAACCCCTTCCGATGTTGCCACTGAACCAAGACCAATGGTACCTCCTTGTTCCTCAGAACCTTGATTTTCCGATCTCTGATGGCCACTGGTCTCTCAGCATAATTCAGGCTCGCATCCACCTGAATATCGTCTAATGGAACCACTGTCGACTCATCGGCTATACAGTTCCGCAATTGCGACACATGGAAAGTGTCGTGAATCTACCTCAATTCTGCCGGCAAATCCAAGCGATAGGCTACCCTGCCTACCCTCGCGATTACCCAAAATGGTCCGATATATCGGGGCCCCAACTTGCCCCTCTTCCTGAATCGGATCACTCCCTTCCAAGGAGAGACCTTCAGGAGCACAAAATCACCGACCTGGAACTCAAGTTCGGACCGGCGTCTGTCCGCATAACTCTTCTGTCGACTCTGAGCAGTCAGTAACCTCTGTCTGACCTGCTGGATTTGCTCTGTCGTCTGAAGCACTATCTCCGTATTACCCATAACACGCTGCCCGACTTCTCCCCAACAAATGGGGGTTCGACACTTCCTCCCGTACAACAGCTCAAAGGGCGGTATACCAATGCTCGAATGATGGCTGTTGTTGTAAGAAAACTCGGCCAACGGCAAATACGTATCCCAACTTCCCCCAAAATCCAATACACATGCTCGGAGCATGTCCTCGAGGGTCTGAATCGTCCGCTCACTCTATCCGTCTCTCTGGGGGTGATATGCGGTACTAAAATGCAGCCTAGTACCCAACTCCTCGTGGAACTTCTTCCAGAACCTGGAAGTGAAACGCACGTCCCGATCGGAGATAATCGAGATCGGCACCCCATGCCGAGATACCACTTCCCTCACATATATCTCTGCTAACTTATCTGCGGAAGAACTCTCACTAATGGCAAGGAACTGAGCGCTCTTCGTCAACCTATCCACAATCACCCAAATTGCATCAACTCCCCAAGCAGTCCTTGGCAGTTTAGTGATAAAATCCATGGTGATATGTTCCCACTTCCATTCGGGAACCTCCAATGGCTGCAACTTACCATGAGGCCTCTGATGCTCAGGCTTAAACTTACGGCAGGTTATGCACCTCTCGACGAACCACGCAACGTCTCTCTTCATATAGGGCCACCAATACTCCTTCCTCAAATCCGAATACATCTTAGTGGCCCCAGGATGGATTGAGAATTTCGACCGATGAGCCTCTTCCATCAAAATGGTACGCGTACCTCCCACGAACGGTACCCAAATACAGCCCTGAAAAGTCATAAGCCCCCGACCATCAGTAACGAACTCCGATACCAATCCAACAACTCGCTCTCTTTTGTGGTTTTCCGACCTCACTACCTCAGCCTGTGCTCCTCGAATGGTGTCCAACACCGGAGTCATCACGGTCAAACGCAAACACACACCTCGCAACGGGGCACTTTCCGCCCGACGACTCAGGGCGTCGGCTACCACATTAGCCTTGCCCGGATGGTACAGGATCTCACAATCATAATCCTTAACCACATCCAACCACCTCCTATGCCGCATATTTAGGTTGGGCTGATCCATCAAATACTTCAGACTCTTATGGTCTGTGTATATCGTACACCGAACCCCATACAAATAATGGCGCCAAATCTTGAGGGCGAACACCACTGCCCCCAACTCTAGGTCATGGGTGGGATACCCCGACTCGTGAGGCTTCAACTGCCTCGATGCATACGCTATCACATGCCCTATCTGCATCAGTACCGCTCCCAATCCCAAAATCGATGCATCGCAGTATACAACAAAATCCTCCATTCCCTCCAGGAGGGCTAACACCGGGGCCTCGTATAACCTTTGGCAAAGCGTCTCAAAGGAAGCATGCTGCTTGGGACCCCATGAAAAAGCAACAGCCTTCCGGGTCAACTTAGTGAGTGGTACTGCGATCTTGGAGAAATCCCTGATAAATCTCCGATAATAACCGGCCAACCCTAGAAAACTCCTGATCTCGGAGGGTGACCTTGGCACTTCTGAACTCATAACTGCCTCCACTTTGGCCGGATCGACCAATATCCCATCCTGGTTAACAAGATGTCCAAGGAACTGGACCTCTTGCAACCAGAAGTCACACTTGGAGAATTTGGCATAAAGCCTCTCCGATCTCAGAACTCCAAGGATCTCCCTCAAATGTTCCTCATGTTGCTCCCTAGATCTCGAATACACCAAAATGTCATCAATAAATACGATCACCGACCGATCCAACATCGGCCTGCATACCCGGTTCACCAGATCCATAAACACTGTCGGAGCATTGGTGAGCCCAAAAGGCATTACCACAAACTCATAATGCCCATAACGCATCCTAAACGCTGTCTTCTGGACGTCCTTATCTCGTACCCTCACCTGATGGTATCCAGACCTCAAATCGATCTTGGAGAACCAAGATGCTCCCTGCAATTGGTCGAACAAATCATCGATCCTCGGCAACGGGTAACGGTTCTTGACCGTCAGCTTGTTCAACTCTCGGTAATCAATACACATCCGATGTGAACCATCCCTCTTCTTTACAAACAGAATGGGCGCTCCCCACGGCGAGCTACTCGGACGAATAAACCCTTTCCCCAGCAACTCCTGAAGCTATGAGGATAGCTCTTGCATCTCTGGAGGTGCAAGACGATAAGGCACCTTAGCGATAGGCGCGGCCCCCGGGACCAAATCAATACCGAACTCTACTTGCCTCACGGGAGGCACCCCCGGTAACTCCTCCGGAAAAACATCTGGAAACTCACGCACTATAGGAACCTCCTCCACCATCCTCGGCCTCCCGGAATCAACCCGCGTATTTGACACATACGCAACAAAACCCTTACAGCCCTGTTGTAAACACTGTCTCACCCTAGCGGCCAAACAAAATGCTGATCCAGAACGGGTACCCTCGTCGTACACTGTAAGAACTCCCCCACTAGGGTCTCATATGGTCACTAGCTATCGCTCGCAGTCGATAACCGCACCGAACTTGCTCAACCAGTCCATGCCCACGATGACACAAACATCCCCCATGGCAATAGGAACCAAATCAATCGGGAACTCAACACCGAAAGTCTCGAGTACGCACCCACGGATCACCTCCGTGGCATATATCGCCTTCTCATCAGCTATGGAAACTCTTAGAGGCCGACTCAGCGCCTCGCGACTAATACTGATGTGCTGACTAAAAGCCAAAGATACAAAGGACTGACTCGCACCCGAGTCAAATAATACCAAGGCAGGTACAGAATTCACAAGAAAAGTACCTACGCATAACATAATATAAGCATAATATTTCAACATTATAATAAATACACGAAAGAATACATACCAGCCACGACATCGGGCGCTGCGCGGACCTCCTCCGCGGTCAACTGAAATGCTCTCCCACGTGCCCTCGGTGCCTCGGCCTTCACTGGCCCACTCCCAGTAGCTCTGATGGCGGCAGGGGCAGATCCATGAGGTGCTCTCTGAGCTGATCCCCGCTACTACGGACACTCCGCCTTCTGGTGTCCGGTCTGGTTGTAGTGAAAACATACTGCAAACCCCTTGGGGCAGTCCTTGGCCATATGCCCCTCCTTGCCACATTTGTAGCAAGATCCCGCTCTACACACTCCATCATGACCCTTGCCGCACTTTCCACAAGTGCGGCCCTTCTGGCTCTCTGATTTAGGATCAGCGGACTTGGCCCGCTTGGCTGCCGGCTGGAATTATACCGGTCGCCGATCCCTCCTCTGAGACTCAGCCTCCTCCCTAGCCTGGGTCTCCAACTCAATCTCCCTCTTCCGGGTATTTTCCTGAAGCTCGGAAAATGTCCTGTATGAGGAGTTCGCCACGAACTCCCGAATGTCCCGTCTCAAAATACTCAAATATCGACTCATATGTGCCTGCTCAGTGGACACCTGCTCAGGGCAGAACATCGCCCTCTCGTGAAACATCCTGGTGATCACTGTAACAGACTCAGTACCCTGCTTGAGGGTCAGAAACTCCTGGGCCAACCGCTCCCGCTCCACCTAGGGAACATACTCATCTCGGAACATGGAAGTGAACCTCTCCCAGGTCACTGCCGCAAGCTCAGCAGGCGAAAAATGTGATGTGACAAACATCCACCAGTCCTTTGCTCCCAAGCGAAGCTGGTTCAGCGCGAACTGTACTCTCATATGCTCAGGAGATGAGAAAGTGAAGAAACACCCCTCTATGTCAGAAATCCATCTCATGGCCGCCACCGGGTCCTGGGTCCCATCAAACTCCGGTGGCTTCGTGTTGCTGAACTCCCGGAACAGCAACGCGTCACCACCCTGCGGCCTAGCAGTAGCAACAGCTGCAGTGGCCGCCGCAACCGCAGCCTGAGAAAGAGCGGCATAACGCTCGTCGAATGTCTCGATCAGCGCGGTCTTAATAGACCCGAACATCTCTGGTATCTCTGCTTTGATGACCGCAGCCACCTCCTCATGAATGATCTGCCGGATCTCCTCATCACTAGCCCCGACACCCTCCGGCATATGATGTGTCCTCACCATGATCAACCTCTGAAATACAACATACGATAAATTAGAATCCGCTCGAGCATACTCACACTCGACAACCCATCCCTCCTTGATTCTTGGTATTCCAAAGATTCTTATTTGGACCGTGTACCGCCCCGGTGCTTTTAGTAGTACGGGCCCAATACTACTGTCCACACCGTCTCAGTACACACCCCAAATCCTCCTCCCTGGATCCCAAATTCCAGGTACTCCATCACTCTCTAACAGATCTCTCATAAGCTCCTCGCTGCTACCTATTCGCTCTCAAGCATCTCATAGCAGCTCACATCTCCCTAGGCTAAGGCATCACAAATCAGGGCACTCTAGTCCTAATAAGAATACCTATCCTATTCTAACAAGAGAATACACCATAAACATATAATATAAAGGTATTTTGGGAAATCACCGTTCGGGCGCTGACTGATCGTACACACGTTTCTTCCTTGAATTTCTCTAAAAATCTTTTACTCTTAGAAAAGTTAAATTTTCTTTTGAAAATATTTTTCCAAATCCTCAGTTTGAGTTCAAATACTCCCGAAGGTGTACCCGAATCCCTCAAACCAAGGCTCTGATACCAAATTATAACACCGTAAATTTCAAAACAAAATTTTCAAATTTTCGTAAAACATAATTCATTTAATATTCATAAAACAACCATATTAATTATCCAATTCAAGTAAATACAAAATCCGAAGATCACAAATGTATAAACTCCGTGTGTGTGTACGGATCAAGCCGGCGCCTTCCCGCGGTCGTCACTAGTACCTGAAACAATAACATCAAACACTGTAAGCACAAAGCTTAGTGAGTTCCCCAAAATACCATATATAACACATATTAGCCACTCGAAGCTATAACTCTGTGGGTCCATGCACCCAAACTCTGTGAACCCTCGGGTTCTAACTCTGTAAACATGCACAGCATAAATCACATAGAAATAATGCGGTACAACACATAACATACATAGCATACAAACACTCTATCACATAACTCTGGTTACCTACTCAAGGTAAAGTATAGTGAGAAGACTCACCTCGCGACTCGGTAAGTCGTGAATCCTGAAATCACTAGTGCTCGATCCCCCGAGCTAAAGTCCTCCTATATCACAATACATCTCTAATTAACACTTTCCCAACTGAGGTTGACTACTCTTTAACAAGTCAACTTAGGTCAACAGTCAACGGTCAACTTTGACCGGACTCGGCGAGTGCACAATAGCGACTCGGCGAGTCTGAGCGTATACACTGATTTCCCTGAAATCCTCCCTTGACACGTCGGGTATCCTCCTAACTCGACGAGTTCCACCTGGCTTGAGTTGTGGGGCCACCACGACTCAACTTGCCGAGTCTCAAGAACAACTCGGTGAGTCCACCTTAACTCAGCCCACCTGTCCACTCAGACTTCCCCCTGACTCACTGAGTCAACCCTCCCCAACTCGGCAAGACCACTCGCTGTGTGGTCGGGCAACATTCATACTACTCGCCGAGTCTGTTCTTCGGACTCGGCGAGTTCGTGCCATGCAATGACTCAAACTTGCTCATAAGGTCAGATCCAGTCCATTAACCCATAGATCCAGTCCTTCCAAGCATATTTAGCACGTAGAGTCACTATCTTGATGCACATACAATCTCTACATGACCATAAATGATGTTTTTGTCTCAAAAACTACAACCCAAGGTCATAAACTCCATTACTATACATAAAGCTTAAAGAATGAGGCTCTCTGGACCTCTATGGATCCAGATCCAGAGCCTCAACACAAGAAGGGAACTATTTGGCATCAAATCATCCGATAAATGTCCATAAGAAACCCTAGATCCCATTATTCATCACAAAACAGAAAGTAATCCGAAATCATACCTCTAGATTGATGATCTAAGCTTCAAATCCACAAAATAGCAACCTCCTTTGCTTCCTATTGCTTAGAATCTTCTCCTTCTTTGCTAAATGACACACACAAGGGTCAAGAATGCTTCCTTTCTTTCTCAAAACGTTCAAGCACACAAGGGTTTCTCTCTAAGGGTTGGGTGAGCACAAATGGCGGCCATAAGGCCCTTTAAATAGGCTGCAAACCCCGGAAATTAGGGTTTCACCACACAACGTGGACTCACCGAGTCCACTCTTGGACTCATCGAGTCTGGACACGAACCCGTGCCCAAATCCATGATCCTACTCGGCGAGTCTGGGCTCCAACTCGCCGAGTCCACTCACAATTTCCATAAATAAATCCAAAATAAATACCTGAAAATTCCGGGCTGTTACAATTAGTTAAAAAGGGGGTTTCAAATGAATGTGGTTTGAGGAAGTTAAAAACGGAGGTTTCAAATGCATGAGATTCAAGAAAAAATGATAGCTTTATAAGTATGTATGATACGTTAGATTGTAATTTATTAAAAATATGGTAAAAATGATTGAGATTATGGTTAGTGAACTGAACATTTTACATATTATTTTCTAATAGGTTGATTCACATTTTTCACAAAAAACTTATAAACCATAATATAATGTTAGAACTAAGTAGTTCCTACCTCTTGGAAATTCCTAACTCAAGAACATAATACATGTAAGTAGCTGCTACTGATAAAAGGTTAGATTTCTTTCTTCATATGAATTCTTATTTTCAAATTGATCAAATGTCAAAATTCTTAATTTCAAATTGATCGTATTTGAAAATAATAACAAATGTTTTATTTTCAAATTCTTATTCAGATGTTTATTTATAGTTTTATAACACAATGTTAATTCTACTATGGATATAATTTAACATTGGAAACAACATATAAACAATAGTCTCAAGTTCTAGTTTTTTCATAAATTTTATGCAATATTCAAGTGTATTTTGTAGTTGTCTAAAGTAGAACTTGGGATCATGTGTAATATTAGTAAAAATTGTGTCAAATTAGTATTTATCTGATTTAACCACTTGAGATTTTATGAATTATTTGTGATTCACATGTAAATCACATATGAATTGCATGTGATTCACATGTAAATCACAAGTGAATTACATGTGATTCACATGTAAATCACATGTAATTCACATATGAATCACATGTGAATCACATATGAATTATATGTGATTAATATGTAAATCACAAGTGAATCACATATGAATTACATGTGATTCACACGTAAATCACATGTCATTCACATATGAATCACATGTAATTCAAATTTGAATCACATATGAATTATATGTGATTCAAATGTAAATCATAAGTAAATTACATGTGATTCACATGTAAATCAGATGCAATTTATATATGAATCACATGAATCACATGTAATTCACATGTGAATCATATACGAATTATATGTGATTTACATATAAATTACATATGAACTACATGTGATACACATGTAAATCACATATAAATTATATTTGAATCGCATGTGATTCACATGTAAATCACATATAAATTACATTTGATTCACATGTAAATCACATGCAAATAACATGTGATTCACATGTGATTTACATATGATGTCATATGTAAATGTGATTCATATGTGAATCGCATGTGATTCATATGTGAATCGCATGTGATTCATATGTTAATCACATGAAAATCACATATGTATTTTTTTGAGTGTTTTTGCATTAATTAATTTTTTTTAATTTTCTTGTAGATTTGGAAAAAGTTGTAGTGAATATTGAAGAGATGAAAAATGATAAATTGAAGAAAACAAGGAAATATTGACACGAAGACATGAAAATGCTTTGAAATTTGTAGCATTTTTTATATTTTTTATATTTTATTTTGTATCGAATAAAATACTTGTACTATTATGTTTATAGATTAATTAATAAAAATGAGATTTTTTATGATTTACTTACGAATATTACAGTATTTTTATTTAGTTTTAAAAATTTATTTTTTAAAACAAATGCAGTTTTTTTGAAAAAATTGCAGTTTTTAAAAAAATTGTTGGTTTTTTTTTTTGGAAAAAATGCAGTTTTCTTCAAAAAAAAAAACCATAATTTATAAATCAATAGTTCTTGATTGCATACAGACCACCCATGGAATGAGATGGAAAGTCTGTAGAAAAAATATGGCCATCACTCACGTCTCACCCATAGAATTCAAAAAATGGAAAATTCTTCTAGATGTTGGAAATCTAAGGGTTCCATGGATTACCCACAAGCCAAAATCGTTTTTAACTTTTTTTTGGCCCTTAAGCATTGTTTTCTTCGTTCCATACTTAATATAACTTACTAAAACATTGTATTGCAATGTTTCAACTTATTATAACCATACACACATGTATAATAAATTGATGAAACAAATGATTATATTGATTTACTAAGTATGTATCCATGTACAATTGTATGTATTTTTGATTAAGTGTATTTATGAAATAAGTTAAACAAAAAGTGAATACATTAATTGGTTAAGTTGAGTTAAAGATGGAAAAGAAAAAACAATATTTGATGGTCAAAAAATAAAAAAATTGGTTCTTGTCCGTAAGTGAATATCCATGGATTACACCCACCTACGGTTTTTCAAATTTCGACCTTTAAACGTTGTTTTTTTGTTCCATTTTTCTAACAACTTAATTAATCAATGCATTGATTTGTTTCATTAACTTATCATACTCATATGTATGTGCATAATAAGTTGATGAAACAAACACTACAATTGTTTATTAAGTATGTGTGAATGTATGCGTATAATAAGTTGATGAAGTAAAGAAATACATTGATTTATTGAACTTTATTAAGTATGGAACGAATAAAAACAATGTTTAGCTGTTATAAATGGAAAAATTATTATGCGTTGTGGGAAACGAATTATCCTTGGATAATTCGTGGGTAATTCTACAGGTAAAAAAACTATGGTAAATTCGTAGATATTATGTCCGAGGATAATTAAAACTAATGTATACAAAAATCCATTAAAATAAATATCAAAACTACTAATGGCATGCATACTTCTTAATTTATTTCAAGTATGTCATCCTTTTATATATACATATAGTAAGTCATCCTTAAGCAATTCAATAATACTACACAAGAAAGTTATATTCGGTTAGGTTAATAGTGATTTGGTTTAGATGAAAACCATAACTGAACCATATGTATTTGGTTAATAAGAATTAGAAACCACACCATATCTTTTAGTAATGGTTTGGTTAAAATAGTTCGGTTATATTAATTACTTTGGTTATGGTTCAGTTTTTCGGTTAATATGTTCACCCCTAAAATAAAGTAATAGATCATAGTTTGAGTTCAAAAATGTGTTCAAAAACTATTTACGAGATTCGTAGCTATCACAAACAGAGTGCACAGTTCGTTTCTGGAAATCAGATAAATACTGATTTTTATAAATTTAAAGAGGCATAACTTTCTCATACGATCTCCGTTTTGAACATTATTTATATAGACGAAATCAGGAGAACGTAAGATATTCAAATTTATTATCCATAACTCTTAAATAAACTAAATGCAAAATTTAATTTTAAACGTCACAAATAAATTTAATTTTTGGTGATTTTCGATTCGATCTTTAATGATAGATGATTTGAGCAGTTTAAGATGTTCTGAAACTAATTATGAATATAATGTCTTTGATATACATGATAAGCATAAAATTACACACAATTGGTCCTTAAAACATAACGGTTCATGGTGGTTTCACCGCCGAACTCTGACCAATTTTACCAATTGTTACGGTTTAATTACTGTAAGGCTTGTAATATTTTGTTATGCTCATATTTTTGTATTGACGATGGTATCCTAACGTTTTTATATAAATAAAATACATTTCTTTGGAAATTATTTAATAATATCATTATCATGTTTTTGGGAACAAATTACGCAATAATGTTCTTCAAAAAGAAACTCTGATTTTAAAATAAGCATAAATAAAATTTTTAAGATGACCGTGGATATGAGGATGTCACAGTTGATATCAGAGCATTAATTTAAGTGAACTATGAATTTAAGAAATTTCTAGACCTAACCTTAGAATGCTAAGTGATGATTGTGAGATGTGTGTCTGCTATATTTAGGAAGCATGCGTGAATAGACATGAGCACTAACTTATTTAGAGAAGATGCCTAAATTGATTTTATGTTCTAAATGATGTATGTTATACGATTTATTATATTCTTTATGATGCTATCATTTGATTGGATATATGGCCTATTGCCGAACGAATCTCGAAATTTTATGTGTTCAGGTTTTTAAATGTTTTATTACTGTATTAGAACTGACATGTAACTTTTCGGGGTAATAAGGAGTATTACACGTCTAAACCTTCTCTATCTATATTCTCGTCCCAATACACTAAACGCATGCTTTCGTGAACATAACGTCCTGGTGAAGACTTATAGTGAATTTAGTAAATGGAGGAAATGAGAAGGCTTATATTAGTGAATGATAACTATCGGAAGATATTGTAAGAGTGGTATCTTGCTTTTAGAATATGTCTGATGAAATAACAGTACATATAGAGGAGTACTGTACGCTTGAATGTATGCCTTTGATTGACGAGCTGATAGAACGACTGATCTAATTCCTAAAGTTGTCCTATCGTTTGTCGTTTCCATCACCAACTGAGTTGAAGCATAATTGTTGTTGAAGATATGCATGGAAGAAGTCCTAGTAGAGTCTAGGAAATATTTTAAGATTATTTAGACATGTTCGTATGTGTTATATCGTTTTGTGATTTTAGGAAACAAGAACTTGGGGACTGTGAGGTAACTATTGGGACAAGAATGAGTAAGTGTGAAAGGTAGTAGAGGCCTATACTAGTGCAAGCACAAGACTTACACTTGGATCAAGGAAAGTCACAAGGTTACCACCGCAAGTAATTTATTCCATTTTTCGTGTCTGTCCTTACCATCGTTTCGGTATTCTATAAGAAAATGATTGTTATTTCGATGCTAGTGTTTAAATCATCTCGAGTCCAAATAAGATAAGTATGTTACATGGTTTAGAGAACCAAGTTAGATGTAGCATCTGACTTAATCCAGAATATTGAAGTTAAAGAAAATCGAAGCGATCAATAGAAGTATCGCAATCGTCGTTAAAATAACAAGCTCTAAGTGCTACATGGTATAATGTGAGTCTATCACATTAGAACACGAAGGAAGGTATCTTCCATTCTGGAATTTGACTCAAAAAGAGATGAGTCTAAGCGTTGCATTATACAATGAGGGGTCATTAGAACATGACTCATCGGTCTGCTATGATAATCGAATAAAGGAACTTATTGTAAGTTAATTCTGTTTAAGAAAGATCATGACTCTCCAATAAGGATTGAGTTTGTAACTCGATGGTTATGATTGAAAACTCCAAAATAGGTTAAGGAATGGGTGGAAGATTGAGCACCACCAACAGTTAAGAAGTCCAAGAGTTAGATAGTCATTTGAAAGGACATAAGAGTTACTATTATTACCTAGGACGAATAGATGACATATAGAGTCATTATACAATCCTTGTTTTGATGATGATTATGGGATGTAATCATCCAAAGGGGGGGATAATTGTAAACCCCAGATTCGGGCTAGTCAATTTAAAGATATTAAGTGTTAGAAATGACCTTTTGATAGAAGACTGTTTAGGATAAATAATCTTAACCAAACTTATATTACAAGTCGCAAGGATTATGTACATATAAAGAATGTTGAAACTCGACTTATAACGAAGAAGTTATGACCCGTTGAAGTCTCACGATTAAATCAACATGACTTTGCGTATCGTAAAAAGTAAGTTTTTTGATAAATTACTTTCTAGCATTACTGTTATAAACTAGAGTTGTAGTATTCATTAAACCGGTAGTGTACATATAGAGAACGTCCAAATCTGACATCATTTGAGGAAGTTATGATTTTTCAAAAATTCAGCGTAGTAGTGTATGAATTAGAAATTGTGTTGTTGTGAGAACTAACGGGGTAGGGTAAATTGCTTATATGAGGTGAAATTGTATCTTATGAGTTCTAGTGTGTGTGTGTGTGTATGTATGTATATATATATATATATATATATATATATATATATATGTTTGTGTGTGTGTTATAACATTGTGGGTTTGTGTAAAACTCGTGTTTCTAGCCTAGGCATTTATATTGAGTTGATAGTCTAGGTTAACCTTTGTAACTCATTTTGAAGAAATGAAAAGGAATTATGTGAATATTTTGTGAATTATGTATTTTATGTTTAATTATTAGAGCTTAATTAATTAAGAATAAAAATAAGCCTCAAAATTAAAGTGTGAGATAATCCCGATATCTTTACATAAATTTTTAGTGGTCGAAACAAGGATTTCGGGGATATAAAGAATACCAAAATCCGAGTTATAACGAAGAAGTTATGACCTGTCGAAGTTTCGCGACAAAACCGACACGGTGCTGAATGTCGTAAAAAGTGAGTTTTTGATAAACTACTTTTTAGCCTTAGTAATCTAAATGAAATTCGTAGTATTTGTTAAACCGAGAAGTTCGATAAAAAGAACGCCCAAATCTGACTTCGTATGAGGAAATTATGATTTTTCGAAGTTTCAGCTTAGCAGTAGACAGCTAAAAACTCGAATTTTAGATCGATCGATTTTTAGCCGAAACAACCTAAACAAGAATTGAAGGTCTCGTCATTAGGAGCATAACGGTAAAAAGTCTGACAAAAATGGACGTCGGATGAAGAAGTTATGAATTTTTAACGAATTTCCTATCCCGTTCTGTTAAAAATAATAATATAAAATTTAAAGTCAAAATTAGCCAACGAAGTCTAAACGGAAGTTGTAGAGCGTAATTTTAGCTACGCGTGCATATAAAGAACGTCAAAAACGGAGCTCGTATGCGAAAGTTATGGATTTTAGAAGTTTTGGCGCGAAAATCGAGAAATTTCGCATAGTCATATCTTGCCACGTTACCCTCGCTTAGAATGTCACACGTGTCCTCCTGAGTCACCGAAGCTACTGAGTCATGCGAAGCCACGTGTCCTCTTCTGATTCGACCGAGGAGGAGGCCTAATCCGAAGCAGCCAGCTCTCCGTCCGAGCCTCGCAATGCCTGTCGCGTGTTCCGAGCCTCGCATAGCCTAGCTCCGAACCTCGCAGGTGCACCAGTAGACCGCAGTCCAATCAGAAGCTGCCATTGAGCCCCTCGCACGCGCAACCCTCGTGCGAGCCTTTGCCTGCGAACCCTCTTAGCCGTCGGATCAGAAGACTCTCAACCCTTAGATCAGAAGCTTCACCCTATAAATAGAAGGTTGTGAGCCTTCTCGGATATTTTTAAGAAATTGTCATTTTTAGCCCCTTTCTCCATATTTCTTTCATATTATCATCCCCCGAAGCCCCAGTATCGATTGTAAAGCCTGGAATATGCCACGATGTGCCCCTGAAAGCCCGGAAAATTTATCTTTTCGGTTTCGAAGCCCGACCTTTCGCAGAGCCCGGTTTCTCAACAAAACTCCCGGTTTTATTAGAAACGATCGTTTTAGGAAACGAATTGTTGCCCGATTTTCACCAAAATAAGTGAGTGTATAGTCACTTTCATTTTACACATAGATATGAAGTATTTACCTTATAATACGTGCTATGTGTAAATATATTAATTGTTTATTTGAGGTAACTGTTGAGTTGATGTTTTATACAAGTTTTAAACTGTATAAGTATTTTTAGCTACAAATATGTTCGGTAGAACATGGGTAGATAGCGATGTGTGATAAAATAAAATTGATGAGAGGCCTCGATGTGTTTTGAGATCCAGTCATCTAGCGGAGTTTGGATGACGACCACGGATTTTCTAGACAGTCCAGTGGGAAACATTAGCAGGTCCGCAACCTGTAGTTGTTAATGAACTGAGAGTGTTCATTCGTTGTACTCCATCCCCCTCATGGTTGCCTTTAGGACATGTATGGCTGAGGAAACCCCTTAGCAGTAGTGTCCATCCCGATGATATTCTTTAAGCTAGGTCCCTTGTGACAAGTGTTTAGCAACATAAAGTGAGGATAACGGGAACGGGTAATCAGGGTTATTGTTGATTGATGAACTTAGTAAGTTTATTATTGTGGGTTGAAAACCCTATATGCTCACCAGGCTCCCAAGGCTGACCCACTCACTTTTATGATTACAGGTAGTGGACTCCGAACATAGTTGGAGAACGATGAGAGATATTCGGATTATAGGCCAGTAGTTGTAAATAACTGTTTAAAGGCTTATAATGTCTGGTTTATGCTTTTAATCTGTATCGGAACATGACATCCCGAGGTTTTGATATGAAATGAAACTATACATTTCTTAAAGAAGGTTTTGATAAACTTTTATCATATTTTGTTTGGGGACCAATTCCGCAACATCTTTTAAAAAGATATCTCTGATTTTATTTTAAAAAGCATAAATTAAATCGGTCTTTTCTGAAAGAGAAATTAGGGGATGTCACAGTTGGTATCAGAGCATTAGTTTAAGCGAACTATGAAATTATAGAATTTCTAGACTTGAACTTAGAATGCTAAGTGATGATTGTGAGATGAGTATCTACCATATTTTAGAGATGAGCACTAGTTTATCTTAGGGAAGATGCCTAAAATGCCCTTATGTGCTAAATGCTATGTGTTTGCCATGTGTGCCATTATTTGTTCGGATCTATGGTCGGTTGCCGACCGGATCTGAAAACTTTATGTATGTAGGATTCTAAGCGTACGATTACGAGATTAGAACTAACATGTAAATGTTTCGGAGTGATAAGGGAATTGACATGTCTAACAAGAATAAAGACCTAAATTCACCTTATTCGGTATATAGATTGAAATGGCAAGAACTCGGAGTGGATCTGGAAATGCAAACAGAAACCAACAAGCTCAACCTCAAGTGGTGGAACAGGTGCCTATAGTAGGAGCTGATCCCGAACCCATCACCATGGCTGGAGTACGAACTATGATTCAGACCATGTTGGCTGAACAAAGGGAGGAATTGAGGAAAATGTTGTTGAACGACAGGGATGAACCTTCAGTTCCTGTTGAACAACGTGAACTAAATGATGATCGATCTGAAGAAGGGAACAACAGTAGATCGGTTGGTCATAGTGAACTGCTTGTGGTTGGGAGGAATAACCACGAGGGTAGAGTGGAGAGAAATGGGTGCAAGTATAAGGACTTTATGACTTGCAAGCCATTGACCTTCAATGGAAAAGAAGATCCTATCGGAGTAATGGACTGGATCTCGGAAATGGAGTTAGCTTTCATGACTTGTGATTGCCAAGGCAAGTTACAAACTACCTTTGCAGTACGTCAGTTCAGGGGTAGTGCTTCGTTGGTGGAGCACTTTGGGGAAAACCCTAAGCCCTAATGAGCCACTAAAATTAACTTGGGCAGGGTTCTTAGTGCACTTCAAGCGCAAGTACTGCTCGGCCCAAAACGTACTTGAGTTAGAAAACCAATTTCTAACGTTGCAGAAGGGGAGTATGACCGTTGACGAATATACGAATAACTTCACAGACAAAATAGAGTTTGCTTTGTGCATTGTCCCAGATGAGTTGGCAAAAATAGACAGATACGCAAAGGGACTTCCATGGGAGTACGTGGTGCCAGTACATTAGGCACTTACTTTGGAGGCAGCTATCTGGGCTGTCAAGTCTGTTGAAGATATTATAAAAGGGAGAGCCACCAGCAAGGTTGAAGTTGGCGAAAAGAGAAAGTTTGAAGGAACTTCAGGTTCCAATAAAGAGAACAAATTCTCGAAGACTGGTTCGAGAAAGTTTGGAGGAGGAAGCGAAGCCAAGTGGTGTGACAAGTGTAAGAAGAAACATACTAGGAAGTGTAGCGTGGAAGTCACTTGTTACAAATGTGGAAAGCCAGGGCATTATGCCAATGAATGCACCTTCAATAAGAACGTATGTTTTGGGTGCAATGAAGAAGGGCATATTTTGAGGGACTGCCCGAAGAATAAGGATGCATCAAAACCCAATCTACCACCAAAGCCAAAGGCGAGAGCCTTTCAGATGACACTCGAAGCTACGAAAGAAGAAGCCGATGTTGCTTCAGGTACCTTTCTCGTAAACGAATTTCCTGCCCAAATTTTGTTTGATTCTGGAGCCAATTACTCATTTATATCGCATGAATTTGGTAAAAAGCTAGCTTTGCCTGTAGATATGCTAGTTAATGCTATAATAGTCGAGATTGCTAGTGGCAAGTTTGTACCTGTTAGCCATCGTATGAAAAACATCCTCATTGACTTGGATGGGAATAAGTTCCACGAGGAATTATTGCCTATCGAGTTAAATGGATTCGAGATAGTTTTAGGAATGGATTGGCTTAGTGCCAACGATGCAGAAATATTATGTAGAAAGAAGATAGTAAAAGTAAACCCGCCAGGGAAAGAGTCATTTATGGTGTACGGAGACAAACGCAACGTAAATTTTGGAATCATTTCCTTAATGAAAGCCAGAAAGTGTTTGGCCAAGGGATGTACATCATATCTAGCATTCGTGATCGATGCTAAGATGGAAAAGAAGGAGGTGCAGAATATTCCGGTGGTGTGTGATTATCCGGAAGTCTTTCCTGAAGATCTTCCCGGATTGCCCCCTGATCGACAGGTAGAATTTCGTATCGACTTGTTACCAGGAATGACGCCGATAGCAAAAGCACCCTATTGATTAGCACCAACAGAGATGAAAGAACTTATGACACAACTTCCGGAGTTATTGGACAAGGGTTTCATTCGACCTAGTTCATCGCCCTGGGGAGCCCCTGTGTTATTTGTAAAGAAGAAAGACGGAAGCATGAGAATGTGCATCGATTACAGAGAGCTGAACAAAGTGATGATAAAGAACAAGTACCCGTTGCCAAGGATCGATGACTTGTTCGACCAGTTGCAGGGTTCGAGTTATTTCTCGAAGATCGACCTTAGGTCGGGATACCATCAACTAAAGGTGAGAGAGCAGGATATCGAAAAGACTGCGTTTAGAACAAGATATGGACACTATGAATTTTTGGTTATGTCATTTGGACTAACCAATGCCCCAGCAGCTTTCATGGATTTGATGAATAGGGTTTGTAAACCATTCTTAGATAAATCTGTGATAGTATTCATAGACGACATCTTGATTTATTCGAAGAGCAAGCAGGAGGATGAAAAGCATCTGCGTGAAGTGCTAGAAGTCCTGAAAAAGGAGAAGTTGTATGCAAAGTTCTCCAAATGTGAATTTTGGATTCAAGAAGTCCAATTTCTAGGTCATGTGGTTAACCAAGAAGGAATAATGGTTGACCCAGCAAAGATTGAAGCTGTAATGAAGTGGGAACAACCAAAAAGCCCTACGGAGATTCGAAGCTTTTTAGGATTAGCTGGATATTACCGGAGGTTTATCCAAGGCTTTTCTTCGATTCCTACTCCATTAACAGCTTTGACCCACAAAGGAGCTACTTATGCTTGGAATGAGAAGCATAAGGAAGCCTTTGAGAAGTTGAAGAAGAGACTGTGTGAAGCACCAATTATTTCGTTGCCTGAAGGAGTTGATGACTTCGCAGTTTATAGCGATGCATATGGAGTTGGGTTAGGTTGTAATCTGACCCAAAGGGATAAAGTGATAGTGTATGCATCGAAGCAATTGAAAGAACATGAAAAGAACTACCCCACTCATGATCTGGAGTTGGCAACGGTAGTATTCGCCCTAAAGATATGGAGGCATTATCTTTATGGCACAAAGTGTAAACTTTTCACTGATCATAAGAGTCTCCAATATCTCTTTAATCAGAAGGAATTGAACATGAGGCAACGACACTGGCTAGAGTTACTCAAGGACTACGACTGTCAGATACTTTACCACCCTGGTAAAGCAAATGTGGTTGCTGATGCTCTCAGTCGGAAGGTAAACCTTGAAAAGAAAAGGCCAAGAGCGTTGAGAATTGAAGTTGTCTCGACAATTGTGGAAAGTATAAAGAAAGCTCAAGAGGAAGCTTTAGAGAAAAATGACCGAAAGGAAGAACGTTTGGGCAAAACTTTAGTGTTCGGTACAAACAACCAAGGGTTGAAGGTATTCCAAGATAGGATTTGGGTACCTAAGACGGGCGGAGTAAGAGATTTTCTAATGGAAGAAGCTCACAAGACCATGTACTCGATTCATCCCGGCAGTACAAAAATGTATAGGGACCTAAAACCCTATTATAGGTGGCCGATGATGAAGCTCGATGTTGCTAAGTATGTGGCCGAGTGTGTAACTTGTGCTAGGGTTAAGGCATCACATTAGAAACCGTATGGGAGTTCAGAACCTTTACCCGTACCCATGGGTAAATGGGAAGACATCACCATGGATTTTTTGACTAAACTGCCCAGAACAAGGAACGGTCACGACATGATTTGGGTGGTCGTTGATCGCTTCACTAAGAGTGCGCATTTCATAGAAGCCAAAGAGAAATGGTCTATGGATAAACTTGTGAATTCTTACGTGAAGGAAATTGTGAGGCTTCACGGTGTTCCGCTAATGATTGTATCCGATCGTGACAGCCGTTTTACCTCAAGGTTTTGGAGGAGTCTACAAGAGGAATTGGGTACTAAGTTGTGTTTGAGTACAGCTTACCATCCGCAAACTGATGGTCAGAGCGAACGAACGATTCAAACATTGGAGGATATGCTGAGAACATGTACCCTAGAATTCCAAGGTAACTGGGATGAACACTTACCTCTAGCAGAATTCTCCTATAATAATAGTTTCCACTCAAGCATTAAGATGGCACCTTATCACGCTTTGTATGGGGAAAAGTGTCGAACGCCATCATGTTGGCTGGAAGCTGGGGAAAAGCAGTTTATGGGACCTGAAATAGTCCATTAAACTGCCGAATAGTTGAAAGTGATAAGGGAAAGAATGTTAGCTACTCAAGATCGACAAAAGAGTTATGCTGACAAGAAAAGACAACCGATAACCTTTGAAGTTGGAGATTCGGTTTTACTTAAAGTCTCGTCGTGGAAGGGACTTATAAGATTTGGGAAACGAGGAAAGTTGAGTCCAAGGTTTATTGGACTGTTCAAAGTTCTTCAGAAGATCGGGAATCAAGCCTACAAGCTAGAGTTACCGGAAGAACTGGAGGGTATTCATAACACCTTTCATGTGTGTTACTTGAGAAAGTTCATGGGAGATGTGCCCGACAGAATTCTGATTTCTGAGTTAAGGCTGGATGAAAACAAGAGGTTGATCGAAGAACCTGAGGCAATCGTTGACCGTAAGACTATGAAGTTGCGATGCAAGATGGTCGATTTAGTGATTCTGCGTTGGAAACATACGAATGGACCAAATCTCACTTGGGAAACGGAGAGTGACATGATGAGTCGCTACCCGCAGTTGTTTGGTGATATGTGAAGTCGTGGACGAAATCATCCTAAGGTGGAGAGAATTGTAACACTCGTGTTTCTAGCCTAGGCATTTATATTGAGTTGATAGTCTAGGTTAACCTTTGTAACTCATTTTGAAGAAATGAAAAGGAATTATGTGAATATTTTGTGAATTATGTGTTTTATGTTTAATTATTAGGGCTTAATTAATTAAGAATAAAAATAAGCGTCAAAATTAAAGTGTAAGATAAGCCCGATATCTTTACATAAAGTTGTAGTGGTCGAAACAAGGATTTCAGGGATATAAAGAATACTAAAATCCGAGTTATAACGAAGAAGTTATGACTAGTCGAAGTTTCGCGATAAAACCGGCACGGTGCTAAATGTCGTAAAAAGTGAGTTTTTGATAAACTACTTTTTATCCTTAGTAATCTAAATGAAAGTTGTAGTATTCATTAAACCGAGAAGTTCGATAAAAAGAATGCCCAAATCTGACTTCGTATGAGGAAGTTATGATTTTTCGAAGTTTCAGCTTAGTAGTAGACAACTAAAAACTCGAATTTTAGATCGAGCGATTTTTCGCCGACACAACCTAAACGAGAATTGAAGGTCTCGTCATTAGGAGCATAACGGTAAAAAGTCTGACAAAAACGGACGTCGGATGAAGAAGTTATGGATTTTTAACGGATTTCCTGTCTCGGTCTGTTAAAAATAATAATATAAAATTTAAAGTCAAAATTAGCCGATGAAGTCTAAACATTAGTTGTAGAGCATAATCGTAGCTACGCGTGCATATAAAGAACATCAAAAACGGAGCTCGTATGCAAAAGTTATGGATTTTACAAGTTTTGGTGCGAAAATCGAGAAATTTCGCATAGTCATACCTTGCCACGTTACCGTCGCTTAGAATGTGACATGTGTCCTGCTGAGTCACCGAAGCTGCTAAGTTATGTGAAGCCACGTGTCCTCTTCTGATTCAACCAAGGAGGAGGCCCAATCCGAAGCAGCCAGCTCTCCGTCCGAGCCTCGCAATGCGTGCCGCGTGTTCCGAGCCTCGCATAGCCTAGCTCCGAGCCTCACATAGCCTAGCTTCGAACCTCGCAGGTGCACCAGTAGACCACAGTCCAATCAGAAGCTGCCATCGAGCCCCTCGCACGCGCAGCCCTCATGCGAGCCTTCGCCTGCGAACCCTCTCAGCCGTCGGACTCTCAGCCCTTGGATCAGAAGCTTCACCCTATAAATAGAAGGCTGCGAGCCTTCTCGGATATTTTTAAGAAATTGTCATTTTTATCCCCTTTCTCCATATTTCTTTCATATTATCATCCCCCGAAGCCCCGGTATCGATTGTAAAGCCTGGAATATGCCACGATGTGCCCCTGAAAGCCCGGAAAATTTATCTTTTCGGTTTCGAAGCCCGACCTTTCGCAGAGCCCGGTTTCTCAATAAAACTCCGGATTTTATTAGAAACGATTATTTTAGGAAACAAATTGCTGCCCGATTTTCACCAAAATAAGTGAGTGTATAGTCACTTTCATTTTACACATAGATATGAAGTATTTACCTTATAATACGTGCTATGTGTAAATATATTAATTGTTTATTTGAGGTAACTATTGAGTTGATGTTTTATACAAGTTTTAAACTGTATAAGTATTTTTATATACAAATATGTTGGGTAGAACATGAGTAGCTAGTGATGTGTGATAAAATAAAATTGATGAAAGGCCTCAATGTGTTTTGAGATCCAGTCATCTAGCGGAGTTTGGATGACAACCACGGACTTTCTAGACAGTCCAATGGGAAACATTAGCAGGTCCGCAACCTGTAGGTGTTAATGAGCTGAGAGTGTTCATTCGTTGTACTCCATCCCCCTCATGGTTGCCTTTAGGACATGTATGGTTGAGCAAACCCCTTAGTAGTAGTGTCCATCCCGATGATATTCTTTAAGCTAGGTCCCTTGTGATAAGTGTTTAGCGACATAAAGTGAGGATAACGGGAACGGGTAATCAGGGTTATTGTTGATTGATGAACTTAGTAAGTTTATTATTGTGGGTTGAAAACCCTGTATGCTCACCAGGCTCCCAAGCCTAACCCACTCAGTTTTATGATTATAGGTAGTGGACTCCGAGCATAGTTGGAGGACGATGAGAGATTTTCGGATTATAGGCCAGTAGTTGTAAATAACTGTTGAAAGGCTTATAATGTCTTGTTTATGCTTTTGATCTGTATCGGAACATGACATCCCGAGGTTTTGATATGAAATGTAACTATACATTTCTTAAAGAAGGTTTTGATAAACTTTTATCATATTTTGTTTGGGGACCAATTCCGCAACATCTTTTAAAAAGATTTCTCTGATTTTATTTTAAAAAGCATAAATTAAATCGGTATTTTCTGGCCGAGAAATTAGGGGATGTCACAGTTTGAAATCCCAATGGACTAACAAGGTTTCTCAACCTGACCCACTCATTTTATTATATCACAGGTAGCAATATAAACGATACATTCCACTGAGAGATTCAAGTAGTATTAGGCCACTAGTTTAAATAGTGTAAGGCTAGTAATATTTCCTTATGCTTGTATTTTTGTATTGACAATGAAATCCCAACGTTTTAATATAAAAAAAATACATTTCTTTGAAAATCATTTGATAATATCATTATCATGTATTTGGGAACAAATTCCACAATGATGTTCTTCAAAAATGATACTATTATTTAAAATAAGCGTAAATTAAATTTTTAAAATGACTGTGAATTTGGGGACATCACAGTGGGTATCAGAGCATTAGTTTAAGCGAAACAGGAATTTTAGGAAATTTGTAGACTTATACTTAGATTGCTCAGTGATGATTGTGATATATGTGTCTACTATATTTAAGAAGTATGTGTGAATAGACATGAGCGCTAGCTTATTAAGGGAAGTATGTGTGTCTGCTATATTTAAAAAGTATGCGTGATTAGACATAAGCACTAGCTGATTAAGGGAAGATGCCTAAATTGCTTTTATGTGCTAAATGATGTATGCTATAAGATTCCTTAAATGGTTTACAATGCTATCGTTTGATCGGATCTATGGTCTGTTGCCGACCGAATCTAGAAATTTTATGTGCTCAGGTTTCTAAATGTTTAATTACGACATGGGAGTAATAAGGAGGATTACACATCTAAACCTTCTTTGTGTATATTCTATTCCCGATACATTAAACACATGCTTCTGTAAACATAAAGTCATCTTGAAGACTCTTAGCGAATTGAGTAAATGGGGGAAATGCGATGGCTTACGATAGTGAATGATACCTATCAGAAGATATCGTAAGAGTTGTATCTTTCTTTTAGAATACATTTAATAAAATAATAGTACGTCCGATTGTATGCCTTTGATTGGCGGGATGACAGAATGATTGGTGAATTTCCTGAAGTTGTCCTATCGTTCGGCGTTTCCATCACCAAACTAAGTTGAGGCATAAGTGTTGTTGAAGATATGCATGGAAGAAGTCCTAGTAGAGTCTAAGGAAAGTTTTTAAGATTATTTGGACACATTCATATGTGTTAAATCGTTTTTTGATTTTAGGAAGTAAGAACTAGGGGACTACGAGGTAACACCTGGGACAAGTATGAGTAGGTGTGTAAGGTAGTAGAGGCCTATACTACCGGAAGCACAGGACTCGCACTTGGATCAGGGAAAACCACAAAGTTACCACCGCTAGTAATTTCTATTTTGTTCTTGTTTGTCGTTACCATCGTTTCGGTAATGACTAAGAAGATGATTGTTACTTCGATGCCTGTGGTCATAAGAAATCAAGTCCGACTAATATAAGTATGTTACATGGTCCAGAGAACTAAGTTCGATGTAGCATCCGACTTTAGCCAGAAATTGAAGTAAAAGATCATCGAAGTGATCAAAAAAAAGTGTTGTGATCGTTGTTAGAATAACAAGCTTGAAGTGCTACATGCTACAATCTGATTATATCACATTAGATCTTGAAGGAAGGTATCTTCCATTCTGGAATCTAACTCCAAAATACTTGATTCTAAGAGTTGCATCATATGATGAGAGGTCATTAGAACATGACCCATCAGTTTGATACGATAATCGAAGTAAAGAACTTATAGTAAGTTAAGTAAGTTTCACAAGGATTTTGAGTCTCCAATAAGGATCAATATTGCAACTTGAAGGTTATGATTTAAAGTCCAACATTAGATAAAGAACGGGTGCAAGATTGATCCCCGCCAGCAGTCAAGAAGTCCATGAGTTAGATACTCATTTGAAAGGACATAAGAGTTACAGTTTTTACCTAGGATGAAAAGATAACATGTGGAATCATTGTACTAGCATTGTTTTGATGATGATTCCAAGATGTAATCATCCTAAGGGGGGGATAAATGTAACGCCCATAGATTTGAGCTTGTCAATTTAGAGATAACAAGATTTAAAAATGACCTTTCGATAGAAGATTATTTAGGATATATTATATTCACCAAATTTATAGTATATGTCACAAGGATTC
Source organism: Lactuca saligna (assembly GCF_052625555.1). Taxonomy (NCBI): domain Eukaryota; kingdom Viridiplantae; phylum Streptophyta; class Magnoliopsida; order Asterales; family Asteraceae; genus Lactuca; species Lactuca saligna. Next base: position 213,146,877 of record NC_136424.1, on the reverse strand, counting down.
TATAAATATAAAGAAAGTTTAAATTAGACTTATAACGAAGAAGTTATTACCTGTTGAAGTTTTGCGATTTAAATCGGCACAACTTTGCATATCGTAAAAAGTAAATTTTTGATAAAATACTTTTTAGCCTTAGTGATCTAAATGAGAGTTGTAGTATTCGTTAAACTGAGAGTACGCATATAGATAACGTCCAAATCTGCCTTCATTTGAGGAACTTATGATTTTTCCAAAGTTTAGCGTAGCAGTGTACAGTTAAGAAATCGTGTCGTTGTGTAGGGTATATTGCTTATATGAGGTGAAATTGTATATTGTGAGTTATATATATATATATATATATATATATATATATATATATATATATATATATATATATATAGAGAGAGAGAGAGAGGTAGGTTCAAATGTTTCCCACATCTATTGTGTTCTAGAATACACCAATAAGAATTTAGTAAACATTAAATGTATATTAAATGATATCAATACTAATAATTCTTTTTATGGAAACTAATTAAATTCGTTATTAATGTCAGCAATAATATTCTTTCAGTATGAATTCATATATAGAATAATAAGAGTGTATTCTAGCAGAACGATAGTATATTCTATTAGAATCCATTCTTATTCTTCATATTCCATACATCTTTATTGTATTTTAAGTGACTGAGTCCTTAAAGAATGTTATTGCTGACATAAAAACCTAGATACAAATTCATTCTGAAAGAATGTTATTGCTGACATTAATGACGAATTTAATTAGTTTCCATAAAGAGAAAAATTATAATTATGGATATCATTTAATATACATACAATTATGGAAACCATTTAATATCTATCATTATTTAATTAAATAATAATATAATTTTACTAAATTCCTATTGGTGCATTCTAGCACACAATAAATGTAAGAAACACTTTAACCTAGCCTTTATATATATATATATATATATATATATATATATATATATATATATATATATATATATATATATATATATAGGCTTAGGTTATTTTGTTTTACTAAGTATTGTGTGCCAGAATGCACAAATCTGGACCAATGGATGCAATTAATCAATTGACATGATTTGAGAGTGTATGATATTACAATGGGGTAACATGTAGCATATAATCACAGAATTTTAGGCAAAAGGGTATTTTGGACAATTAACTGCATTTATAAAAGGAAATTTTTGGATTTTTAGGGATGATTAATTCTCCTAATTTAAAAAAATCGGAATTTTTTAATTAATTTAATTTCAATTTTTTACTGATTTTATTCTGTCAGAATATTTTTTGTTAGAATGATGCTCTTTCAGCATTTTATTCTAATAGAATATTATTTTGTTAGAATGATGCTCTTTCAGAATTTTATTCTAATAGAATATTGTTGAAGAATAATAAAATTTTTGAATCAGATGTTGAAAAATAACAAACATTCTAATATATTCTTATACATCTGAACTTAAATACAAATTCATACATATTCTTATAAACTAAAATCTTTATACATTTTAATATAATTATACATATTCAAAAAGAATATCAAGGTCTTCAACGCCTTCTTCCAACCATTCCTACCACAAATACAACAAAAACTAATAATTGTTAAAAACATGTTACTTGCAATTAATTATCACTTAATATATTCTGGTAGAATATATAAAATATGACAGAATACATATAATACATTCTGGCAGAATACATCGATTTACTCTGGTAGAATACATTCTGATAGAATATATATAGAATACATTCAAAGGTATTGTATTTACTACTAGTAATTCTGACAGAATGCATACCACAAGGTTAAATTCTTTAAATTCCCTTTCATGCATTTCAACAAACACTTGTTAGACATTATCTTCAAACAAGCCAAAAACCATATTTGATTTACTAGCAATAGTTTACCTATAAACATAATTTCCAGCAACATGATTTGGAATGCATGCCACAAGGTTCAAAGAGTAAATGAATTTGTGTTGATGAAAAATAAAAATGCACAAACAACCTAGAATTGTATTCCATAACCGAAAGAAAAAAAAATATATGGCAGACCCATTAAAACATAGAAACATGGTTTTCATATAAGATTTGAAAACATTATTTTGTAAGAGAGAAGAGCATCCACATAAAAGAAATTGAAGCTCATCAACTTGAACACATGAATAAAGAATGTTACTTACATTATAAGGCCCTGATACAAGAGCTGGAACCATACGAACTAACATCTTTTTCTATTCTTCCTTCTAATTGAAAGTGACCCATTAAGCAAGAAAGAACAAATTTTGGAATAAGTAACTGAAGTCAAGTGAGACATTTTAACAAACAATTGGTGTGCAAATCAGAATATTTTCAATTCCACCAACAGTTCACTGGGACAGCAAGTTGGTCCTTCTTTCAGGAATTTAGTCGATCACCTTATGTGCATAGCGCGTTCTTCTTGAACATGTTAGGTTTTCCCTTACTTGACCATCCAATTCAGCAAACAATAGAAATAGATAATTCGAATCACAACTTAACGAACCATAATTCATGAGAACTGAAGATTTATTACCGGATAAATAAGGGCATACGAAGTTTGCTCGATCTGGAAAAGCTGTAGAGAACCGATAATCGAAGGAACTGTAGCAATGATGCAGAAACATACATTGGGTTCTTGTGACTCCAAAATTGCCTCGATGTTGAAGTTAACTTTGATTGAAGATGGAGCCACCGAGAATAACATCTTCTTAATCGATGGAATGGGGAAACAGATTTGCAGCAAGAGGTTTGGCTACCTCTTTTGATCAGACGATGTTGATTCGTCCATAAGAAAATTGGAGGAGGCATATTACGTATGATATAGAAGGCTAGGGTTAAATCGTTGGTCAAACAGATTTTTATGGTAATTTCCATGAATTAAGGTATTTTATTTTAATTAGCATGCTAAAGTTACATAATTACCCTTATTACAATTTTTAATTATTTAATTATTCCTAAATTCCTATTGGTGCATTCATGCATACAATAGTTGCTAAAAACATTTGAACTTATCTCTCTCTCACTCTCTCTCTCTCTCCCTCTCCCTCTCTCTCTCTCTTTATATATATATATATATATATATATATGTCTGTGTGTTTGTGTTATAACATTGTGGGTTTGAAATTTATGTGTACTAACAAGGTTTCCCAAACTGACCCACATATTTTATTGTATCACAGGTAGCAATATAAACGATACATTTTGCTAAGAGGTTCAAGTAGTATTAAGTCACTAGTTTAATTACGGTAAGGCTTGTAATATTTCCTTATGCTTATATTTATGTATTGAAGATGACATCCCAAAGTTTTAATATAAATAAACTACATTTATTAGGAAATGATTTGATAATATAATTATCATGTTTTTGGGAACAAATTCCGCAATAATGTTCTTTTTAATAGGATACTATGATTTTAAATTAAGCATACATAAAATTTTTAAAATGACCGTGAATTTGGGGAGGTCACTGTGGGTATTAGAGCATTAGTGAAGTAGGAATTTTAGGAAATTTTTAGACTTATACTTAGATTGCTAAGTGATGATTGTGAGATGTGTGACTGCTATAGTTAGGAAGTATGCGTGAATAGACATAAGCACCAGCTTATTAAGGAAATAATCCTAAATTGATTTTATGTTCTAGATGATATATTCTATAAGATTCCTTATATGGTTTATGATGCTATTGTTTGATTGGATGTATTGCCTGTTTGTCGTCCGTATCTAGAAATTTTATGTGCTCTGGTTTCTAAATGTTTAATTAAGGTATTAGAACTCGCATGTAACTTTTTGGAGTAATAAGGAGGAATACACGTCTAAACCTTCTCTATGTATATTCTATTCCTGATACATTAAATGCATGCTTCTGTGAACATAACATCATAGTGAAGACTCGTAGGGAATTTAGTAAGTGGAGGAAATGTGATGGCCTGATGGGTTACGATAGTTAATGATACCTTCAGAAGATATCATATGTCACACCCCCAAACCTGAACGGTGGAAACGTTCGAGGGTGGATGACTTCATGTTCAGTATCACAACAAAGCATAATAGTAATCAAAGTACAACATCCATTACATTGATAAAATATAACTTTACATCATTGTTCAAATTATTGTATATTAGACACCAAAAAGTATAATTAACAAAAATAATTATATAAAACTTTGTCTTCCTCAAAACTTTCTGATACCTGTTTAACGATTTCCTGAAAATACAAGTTGTTTTGAAAAGAGTGTCAAGAATTAAGTTGGTGAGTTCATAAGTATGTTGTAAAAGTATTATGTCATTTGTTCTCTGAAATATAGATATGTTCACCCAGAAAATCCTATATTTTCTGTTGTATGTGTATTTGTATTGTTAATTAGTATAGTTTTAAATTCCCATAAAACTATGAAAAGTATGTTTTCTCTGTACTATAATAGTATTCTATATTTGTACTTGTATGAAAACTTATGAAATTGAAATTACAGTATTATAGTTTTAATTGATTAATACTATGCGAAGTTGTTTACTTATTCTTACACTGAACATATTATTCAAATTGAAATTGTGAGTTATCATAACCATTCTTGATGACCTAAGCCTCGCCTGAAACACAACGTTCTTCAGGCATTGTAATTTTGTACAACAATTGTCATCCCAAGCATGCTGACTTGACTGTAGCTAACAGTCGGGATGTGGGACTATCAGTCCTATATAGATCTATATACAAGTGTCACACTCTCCCTCCACGAGACTCTGGTTATAACTTTTAGGACTTTTGTTTTATAGTTAAATAATTACTTGAAGCGTGGCTCACAATTACTATATTGATAGTTATGTGTAGAATATTGAAAAATATCTTTGTAATAGATATATTGTAAATATCTCATAAATTATATTTAATATAATTTATATAGTTAATTTCATTAGATACAAGAATTCTTTGTATTTTACCTGTATTTCTCCCGTTACAACATTATAAAAGTAAATGAATAAATTTTATTATTTATAATAGTTGTAAATTAAATGAATAAATTTTATTATTTATACAAGAATTCTTTGTATTTTACCTGTATTTCCCCCTTACAACATTATAAAAATAATGAAAACATAAAGGTATAAACTCACTTGATAGTAGTGAAGAATTGAGTAGCACTTCGTTGCTAGAAAAGCTTTATTTCTGAAAATCGGGCCTTGCGAGGGTTCGGATTTAGAAACCGAAAGACTCTATTTTTGCTAACTTCTTGCGTCTCGGGATGTTTCTCGAGTGTTGGATATGATACTGGGGCTTTAGGGGGTTTTTAAGTAGGTTTGTGGTAGTGAAAGATGTGAAAAAGAGTGAAAATTAGTGAAATTTTGGTGTTAGAACTAGAGGATCTCGCATCCTCTATATATAGCAATGAGATTTCGGATCAGAAGGGAGGAGGGCGAGACACGCGTCTCGGTTCGCAGGAAGCCACGAGGCCGAGCTCGGAAGACGCCACCGCGATGTAACACGTCGGAACCGGAGTGGGTCGTGCTTCGGATGAGAGGGGAAGATGTCACGCATCGGACACTAGGCTTCTTCACGTGCGAGGTGACGTGGCCGGTTCTCAGCCATGCGAAATTTCCCGGTTTCCTATGATTTTTCGGTTTTTGTGCCCAAATCTTCCGAAATTCATAACTTTTGCATACAAGCTCTGTTTTCGACGTTCTTTATAGGCACGTGTAGGCGAGAATATATTCTACAACTTTTGTTTAGACTTCGTTGACTAATTTTGAATTCATTTTTAATATTATTGTTTTTAACAGACCGGGACAGGAAAATTCGTTAAAAATTCATAACTTCTTTATCCGAAGTCCATTTTTGTCTATCTTTTTACCGTTGTACTACTATTGATGAGACCTTCGACTCTCGTTTAGGTTGTGTTGGCTAAATATCGTTCAATTTTTATTTTGAATTTCTGGCTGTGTACTACTATGTCGAATCTTAGAAAAATCATAACTTCTTCATACTAAGTCAGATTTGGATGTTCTTTTTACAAACACTCACAAGTTAATGAATACTACGACTTTTATCTAGATATTTAAGGCTAAAAAGAATTTTATTGAAAACTTAATTTCTACGCTTAATAGTATTTTATCGGTTTTGTCGCGGATCTTCTATTGGTCATAACTTCTTCGTTATAACTTGGATTTTGGTTTTCTTTATATTTTTGGAATCCTTGTTAAAATCTCTATCACTTTGTTCATCCCAAATAAATTTATTTAATACTTAATTTTTACGTTACATTTCATCTCAATTAATTTATATTTTTATTATTTCAAAATAAATTATAATAGTTGACCTAGACTATTACATTGTGAATTTATAAGTATCGAGGTAAAGTTTAGACTCTAATAACAATAGAATTTCTCCAGTTATGACATCATAATAGTGGTATTTTGCTTTTAGAATAAGTCTAACAAAATAACAGTACGTCCGATTGTACGCCTTTGATTGGCGGGATGATATGACATCATAATAGTGGTATTTTGCTTTTAGAATAAGTCTAACAAAATAACAGTACGTTCGATTGTACGCCTTTGATTGGCGGGATGATATAACGATTGGAGCAATTCCTGAAGTTGTCCTATCGTTTGGTGTTTCCATCACCAACCTGAGTTGAAGCAGAATTGTTGGTTAAGATATGCATTTAAGAAGTCCTTGTAGAGTCTAGAAAAAGTTTATTAGATTATTTGGACACATTCGTATGTGTTAAATCATTTTGTATTTAAGGAAATAAGAACTAGGGTACTGTGAGGTAACACTTGGGAGGAGTATGAGTTGGTGTGTAAGGTAGTAGAGGTCTATACTACCAAAAGCACAAGACTCGCACTTGGATCAGGGAAAGCCACAAAGTTACCACCGCTAGTAATTGATTCTGTTTTGTTCATGTCTGTCGTTACCATCATTTCGGTAATGACTAAGAAGATGATTGTTATTCCGATGCTAGTGGTCATATCAAATCAAGTTTGACTAAGATAAGTATGTTACATGGTCTAGAGAACATGTAGCATCCGACTTAAGCCAAAAAATTGAAGAAAAATATAATTGAAGCGATCAATAGAAGTATTGTGACCGTCGTTAAAATAATAAGTTTGAACTGCTACACGCTAGAATTTAATTATATTACATTAGAACATGAAGGAAGGTATTTTCCGTTCTGGAATCTAACTAAAAAATACTTGAGTCTAAGCGTTGCATCAAACAATGAGAGGTCATTAGAACACGACCCATCAGTCTGTTACAATAATCGAAGTACAGAGCTTATAGTAAGTTAAGTATGTTTCACAAGGATTATGAGTCTCCAATAAGGACCAAGTTTGAAACTTGAAGGTTATGATTTAAATTCCAATATAGGATAAAGAGCGGGTCAAGATTGAGCACCGCCAATAGTCAATAAGTCCATGAGTTAGATACTCATTTGAAAGGACTTAAGAGTTACATTTTTTACCTAGGAAGAAAAGATAAAATGTGGAGTCATTACACTAGCCTTGTTTTGATGATAATGGTATGTAATCATCCTAAGGGGAAGATAATTGCAAATACCATAGATTTTAGTTCGTCAATTTAGAGTTAATAAGCGTTAAAAATGACCTTTTGATTGTATATTATTTAGGATAAATTATATTCACCAAATTTATAGTATATGTCATAAGGATTCTGCACATATAAAGAATGTTAAAATCGGACTTATAATGAAGAAGTTACGACCTGTTGAAGTTTCGCGATTTAAATCGGCACGACTTTGTATATTGTAAAAAGTAAATTTTTGATAAAATAATTTTCAACCTTAGTGATGTAAACGAGAGTTGTAGTATTCTTTAAACCAAGAGTATGCATATACAGAATATCCAAATCTGACTTCATTTAAGTAAGTTATGATTTTTGTAATATCCAGCGTAAGAATGTACGGTTAAGAAATCGTGTCGTTGTGAGAGTCGACGGGGTAGGGTATATTGCTTATATGAGGTGAAATTTTATCTTGTGAGTTCTAATATATATATATATATATATATATATATATATATATATATATATATATATATATATATATATATATATATATATCAGTGTTGTAAAAATCCTGATTATGTCCCAATTAATCCATAGGCACTACCCGACCGATTAGAGAGCACGTAGCAATTAATCTCTTCCTACAAAATGACTGATATTGTAGAAAATGATGAAATTTTAGCACTTTGAAAAATTTCTATCTCAATAGAAACCCTTTGAGAAATGATTAATGTTGTACTAATCATATTAACCTATTTTATTAAGAAATTAGTAGTATTTACGACTTTTGTTATGATATTAGTCATATTTCAGTTTTGAAAATTTAACGATTTAGCAGTTAACGGTCCCCGATTAATCCCCGCCTAATTTATTAATCCCTACACCCTAGTCCACCGATTAGCCTACGTCGAACATTTTTTATAACCTTGATATATATATATATATATATATATATATATATATGTGTGTGTGTGTGTGTGTGTGTGTGTGTGTTATAAAATTGTGGGATTGAAATCCCTATGTACTCACCAGGTTTCCCAATCCGACCCACTCATTTTCTTGCATCACTGGTAGCAATATAAAGGATGCATTCTGCTAAGAGATTCAAATAGTATTAGGCCACTAGTTTAAATACTATAAGGTATGTAATATTTCGTTATGCTTATGTTTTTTGTATTGACGACAACATCCGAACGTTTTAATATAAATAAAATACATTTCTTCGAAAATGATTTGATAATATAATTATCATTTTTTGGGAACAAATTTCCCAATAATGTTCTTCAAAAAGGACACTCTGATTTTAAAATAAGCATAAATAAGTTTTTTAAAATAACCGAGAATTTGGGGATATCACAACTGGTATTAGAGCATTAGTTTAAGCGAACTAGGAATTTTAGGAAATTTATAGACTTAAACTTAGAATTTCAAGTAATGATTGTGAGCTGTGTGTCTATTTTATTTAGGAAGTATGTCTGAATAGACACGAGCACTAACTTATTTAGGGAAGACGTGCTTAGGTTTCTAAATGTTTAATTATGGTATTAGAATTGGCATGTAACTTTTTTGAGAAATAAGGAGAATTACACGTCTAAACCTTCTCTATCTATATTCTCATCCCGATATATAAACGCGTGCTTATGTGAACATAACGTCATGGTGAAGACTCGTAGCAAATTGAGAAAATGGAGGAAATGAGAAAACTTACGATAGTGAATGATACCTATCAGAAGATATTGTAAGATTGGTATATTGCTATTAGAATACGTGTGATAAAATAACATTACATATAGAGGAGTACGGTACGTCCGAATGTACGCCTTTGATTGGCGAGATGATAGAACGATTGGTGTAATTCTAAAGTTGTCCTATCGGCATTTCCATGACCAACTAACTTGAAGCAAAATTGTTGTTGAAGATATGCATGGAAGAAATCCTAGTAGAGTCTAGGGAAATGTTTAAGATTATTTGGACACACTCGTATGTGCTAAATAGCTTTTTGATTTTAGAAAATAAGAACTTGGGGACTGTGAGGTAACTCTTGGGACGAGTATGAGTAGGTGTGAAAGATAGTAGAGGCCTATACTACCGGAAATACATGACTCGCACTTGGATCAAGGAAAGTCACAAGGTTACCACTACTAATAGTTGATTCTGTTTTGTTCATGTCTTTCGTTATCATCTTTTCGGTAAAGACTAAGAGTATAATTGTTATTCCGACCCTGGTGGTCATATCAAATCGAGTACGAATAAGATAAGTATGTTACTTGGTTCAGAGAATCAAGTTCAATATAGCATTTGACTTAAGCCAGAAAGTTTAAGTACAAGATTATCGAAGCGATTAATAGAAGTATAGCGAACATCGTTAAAGTAAAAAGTTTGAGGTGCTACGTACGTAGTAAAATGTGATTATATCATATTAGAACATGAAGGAAGGTATCTTCCATTCTGGAATCTGACTAAAAACGACATGAGTCTGAGGATTGTATCATACGATGAGAGGTCATTAGAATATGACCCATGGGTTTGTTACGATAATCGAAGTAAAGAACTTATAGTAAATTAATTCTATTTAAAAAGGAGAAGGAGTCTCCAATAAGAATCGAGTTTGTAACTTGAAGGTTATGAGTGAAAGTCCAACATAGGATAAAGAGCGGGAGCAAGATTGAGTACCGAAACAGTCAAGAAGTCCAAGAGTTAGATACTCATTTGAAAGGACATAGGAGTTACGGTTATTACCTAGGATGAAAAGATGACGTATGGATTCATTATAAAAGCCTTGTTTTGATGATGATTCTAGGATGTAATCATTCTAAGGGGGAGATAATTATAACGCTCGTAGATTCAGGCTAGTCAATTTAGAGATAATCAGCGTTAAAAATGAACTTTTGATAGAAGATTATTTAGGATAAATAATCTTTACCAAAGTAATAGTATATGTCACAAGGATTTTTTACATATATAGAATGCTGAAATCTGACTTATAACGAAGAAGTTATGACCCGTTGAAGTTTCGCGATTTTAATTGGCACGAGTGTGTGTATTGTAAAATGTTACTTTTTTATAAAATATTTTTAGCCTTAGGGATCTAAATGAGAGTGTGTGTGTATCGTAAAACGTGTAAATCTAACTTCATTTGAGAAAATTATGATTTTTCTAAGATTCAGTGTATGTACAACTCAAAAATCGAATTTTAGATCGATCGATTATTAGCCGACACTATGTAAATGATTGAAGATCTTGTTAATAAGAGCTCAACGATATAAAGACACTCAAAAATGGACGTCGGATGACAAAGTTATGAATTTTTAATGGATTGTAACTGTCTAAGCGTGTTAAAATATATCTTTAAAAATAAATTCAAAATTAGCTGACAGATTCTAAACAAACGTTGTAGATCTCATCGATAGCTATGCGTGGATATGAAGAATGTATAAAATAGAGCTCCTATGCGAAATTTATGAATTTTATAAGATAATTAATTTTCGGATTAACCTTGGTGCGACACGTGTCGCAATCTAGTACACCCCCTTCCTCCACACGACTTGTCACCAGATGCTGGCAGGTGGCCGTTAGTATGCCCAATGTAATTTGTGTATGCCCATCGTACTGAGTACGCCCAATGTAATTTGAGTTCAACGTGTTGGGTCTCTTGGCAACCTATAAATAAAAATCTCTATGTGCTAACCAGGTTTCACAACCCGACCCACTCATTTTATTGTATCTTTGTTAGCAATATAAAGATACATATTTTTTGAGAGATTCAAGGAGTATTAGGCCATTAGTTTAACTTTTGTAAGGCTTGTAATATTTTGTTATGCTTATGTTCTTGTATTGAAAATGACATCCCAACGTTTTAATATAAATAAAATACATTTCTTCGGAAATGCTTTGATAATATCATTGTCATATTTTTGGGAACAAATTCCGCAATAATATTCTTCAAAAAGGATTCTCTTATTTTAAAATGAGCATAAATAATTTTTTTAAAACGATCGTAATGGAAGGAGCTGCAAGGGACAATCACATACTGGGAATGCAACATGACAATGTGTAGTAGGTAGTAGTGTAGGAGTTAGAAATAGGGGAGGTGTCTAAAAAGAAGATGGGTAGAAGGGAAAAAGCCCCTTGATTTGAAAATTTGTAGTTTGGCATTTGGATCATCACTATTTTTTTGTTAGGTATTGATTTCCTTGTTACTTTGTTATTTATCTTTGGTATTCGATACTTTGTTGCTATGTATGATAAGTATATGTATGCTTTAACACTAAGTTGCTACTTTGGATGTTTGTGTTATTTAATGGTAAATGGTCAGCTGTTGCTATTTTGGATCGTGAAAAACCACATTTTGATGATATTTGAAGCTTTGTCCCTTCGCTTAAAACTTTGTTGCTATATTAGACACCAAAGGCATTGAATGAAATATTGCACATGTTGCTATTTTGGATAATAAAAACCATGTTTTCATTACATTTCAACACATACTTAGAACACCACATCTTGATTACGAAAAATCAACACATTGTCATTAGTTTGAAGGGTTTTTTCATAATACAAATATCAATACAATACGCATAACAAAAGACTATGAACTTCATTACAAAACCCACACTTTATATATAAGGACTAAAACAAAAAAAAACAAAAAAAAAAAACAACTAATAACTACGTGAAACTTTAATTTGTGATTTTGTTTTTCAAGTTTCAGCCTAAACTCCATATAATCACATGTTTGATCAAAATCATTCACCCATCCTATGAACTTGCATGTTGGTCCCTGAATCAGTTAAATCTTGTAAGAATTAGGGCACGATTAGAGAAGATCAATAACAAACTTGTATTTACCTCTACATTAAGCATAGTATAGTTTCCTAGAGTTTTTCTTGATAGAAGATGTATGAATCACTGCAATGGCTCCACACTTGCATTTTATATCCATTATTCTTATCAAGTTAGAAGAAATTGTTGGTGATCAGGGGAGAAGTTATATGAAGGAGACGATATCGGAGGAAGGGATGGATGCAGGATTGTGTATGCTTTCAAGATGCAATGACTTTAAGAAGGTACACCACCCCTGAAAAGACAAAAAAGACGCCTGCATGCAAGACACATGGGGCACTTAAACAAAACATTTAACATTTAATGTTTATTGGGAATAACTGTGCAAGAAAAAATACAACTGAGGATGGTCCGAGTTACATCTTGAAAATAGCGACTAAACACATTTTTTGGCATATGTACGAGTGACAATAGGTGTAAGTTACCCCTAAAAAAACTTCATGATGTTTCATTAAAAAGAAGGAAACTTAATATACATATCTAATTACTGTATGCATTTTTTGAATTGAAATAGGAGTGAAGAGGCTTATGAGGAAAATAGATCTTTTTTTAAATTGAAATAGGAGTGAAGAGGCTTATGAGGAAAATAGAGAACCACATATTTATACCACATTAATAGAGCAACTAATAATAAATAAAAAATAGCTACTTTTTTTTTTTGAAGATATTAAACTATTTTGCATATATTTACCAAAACAACCATTTTGGTTAATCACATTTACATTTTGAACACTTTTAACGAAAACAAAAATGATCAAAAATTACAAAATGTGAAATAGATTTTTAACTTGTAAATTACATTTTTTTTTTCTGAAGTATACATACATTGAAATTTATGAGTTGCCAAATAATTTATGAGTTTTGAAATACTTTTTCCATAAACCTTTAAAACCTAAAAGAAGCTATCCTTTTTTTTTTTTTTTTTGCTATTTCTAAAATTTAAGAATAATTTTGCAACTTATAAAAACAATTCCATGATCATTAATAAAATTTATTGTCTAATTAAAAAAAATTAAGTTTTTTGGTGGAAAAATAATTTGGAATCTATTAAAGTAAAAAAATTAAGGTTTAATTTAATGAATATTCATTTTTTTTTTTTGAAATGGCAAATCTAACCTACTATTAAACTACACCTTAAATCCACCTATATCCAGAACAGGACTTGAACCCTCAACCTCAAGGAGGGAAGGCAACACCGGGTACCGCTGGGCTAGAAACCCTTTGGTTAATAAATATTCATTAGTACCATTTTTCCAACAAACCCAAAACCGACCAAATGTTTTTTGTCGTGTTCTTTGAACATGGCAAGTTTTCCAAAAAAACAATTTGCCGCTGTAGCTTATATAACAATGTGGGCCGCCGTTTACTCTTGTATACCAAGTTAATTAACTACTATGTATTATTGCTACTATTTTAAGTTGTTACTATTGTTGTTACTATTTTAAGTTTACACGGTTTTTAAGTTAATACAGAAATAAAAGAAAGTGGATCCTAATATCTTGCATATAGCCAAAAGCCTAAAAAGTATCAAAAGAATAATTTTTTTACTAGTAGAAGCAAGGAAGTGGATTCATAAGCTTTGCTCTCACTTAGTTATTCCATACTAACTACATATACCCAAAATAAGTACTCGACACCCAACACCAATCCCCCCCCCCCCCCCAAACCTTCTGCAACAACAAAAACAAAAACAAAACCTGGAGGGACATCAGATGGTGGGTCCCGAACATAATCCGTTGCAGACCACCAGAATTGATGGAAGGTCGATCTTCAGCGCATCAGACATCAATGTAATAATGAAAGTAGTTATGGACACGCATTACCCTGATGGCACTGCGGTTGATGTCAAATCTCTTCTGAAAATCACAGAAGACATCCTCCCGCATGCCACCATTAAAGCTGATCCCATTTCATCGGTATATTACTATCTTATACACCAGTTCACATTCTCATCTATGAGAAGGGCCTTTTGCAAAGACTGAGAGATTGAGTCGCTATTCCAATATTTTTGGGTAGGACAAAAAGTTGACATTTTTATAATGTCCTACGTAAAAACTGAAGCCATAGAATCAAGTCCCTTGTAATAACATTAACACTTTGTATTCATGTATTATATTATTATTAGCCAGTCCTTGTACCATTTATAGCACAACTTGGGCAGCCTAAATAAGAAGTTTCTTTTATGTGAGGTAGGGTCCACATACAAATAAAGATATACCGAATGGTGGACTCGATCAAACCGATGTTGTTGTAATGCTCGATTCACAGTCTCACATAATAGACAAAATCACCAGTGAGGTACAATCTAAAATCTATCCATATGGATAGGGATTAATGCAAGAAATAGCAATGTATATATTTTCACTTTTTCCTATTACAAAATCAAATTTGTATTTTGTAATATAAAAAAAAGTGAAAGTAGGATGCTATAATAAACAAATAAGATGAAGTGCATTGCTCTTTTTGCATTTATCTCTATACTTATAATTCTATAAAAATGTTTTTTTTTTTTTTTTCAGTTGAAGTTACCTCGGGACGGGCACACAACAGCCCTTGCAGTATTAGAAAAGGTGAGCAAATTCCAATGGGATGCAAAGTTGGTGCTAACCCTAGCAGCTTTAGCTATCAATTACAAGGAATTATGGATGCTGACTCAAATGCACTCATCAAACCAACTTGCTAAATCTATTCAAACAATCATGGCGCATACGGCTTTATTGAAACCTCAGCTTGATGCCCTTAATAAACTCGTTTACTCAATTTTGGAATTGACGAGATGTATTATCCAATTCAATGAGCTTCCATCTATGGACATAACTCTCGATTTGCCACCAATC
Source organism: Lactuca saligna (assembly GCF_052625555.1). Lineage (NCBI taxonomy): Eukaryota > Viridiplantae > Streptophyta > Magnoliopsida > Asterales > Asteraceae > Lactuca > Lactuca saligna. Next base: position 213,131,664 of record NC_136424.1, on the reverse strand, counting down.
AACACCATTCCTATTGCTGTCTACTGGAATATCAGAGCCATCATCATGTGTGCGACTATGATTGCTGACTTGACCATCAAAGACCATGAGTAAATAGACTTTACCCCATTTCAAAAAATAACTAACCTTCATAATGTAATACACTTATAAAGTAACAGGATTTCAGGATTATGGTTTCGTCTTCAGCGTTGCAATTATGGGAACTATCGACATTGACTGTAAAGATTGATCGCATAAATGAGTTTCTCAGGCAAAAACTGGACAATTATAAACGTGTTGTTGGTATGTTGACACAAAACGTTTTGGTTAATTGTATGTAGAGAGTATTGGGTACCTTCTTGTTTGATTGATGCAGGAGACAAGAAAGAAATTGAATTCAGGAGGTCTTTCAGTCAACTATTTGAAACAAGCTATATGGATAACATGAAAATCCTCAAAATCTTGATTACGCCCAGGGATGATATACTACCACTCTTTGATGGCAAAATGAAGAAGAGGGTATAGTATCTATTAAGTGTATCTAAATTTATCTGTAAATATACACATACATATATATATATATATATATATATATATATATATATATATATATATATATATATATATATATATATATATATATATATATATATATATATATATATATATAGTGATGTATGTATTGTTTTGCGCTCACACAGGTTAGTCTGGAATTCCTGAGGAAGAAGAACGTGCTGTTGCTGATATCAGGGGTAGAAATGTCTAGTGAGGAGCTATCGATTCTTGAAGAAATTTACATGGAGTCTCGCATTCAGGGAGCAAGGGGAAAAGCTCTGTATGAGGTCGTGTGGATGCCCATTGTTAGCCTTTCTGTAGAGTACACAGATGAAATCGACAGGAAATTTGAGGAGATGAAGAACAAAATGCCATGGTACTCTGTGTCCCACCCTTCCATTATCGACAGGGCAGTTATCATGTCCATAGGAGACAGGTGGCACTTTAGGAACAGGCCTATAGTAGTGGTTTTGGATCCACAGGGAAGGGAACTGAGCCCTAATGCCATCCACATGATGTTGATTTGGGGGAACAATGCCTTCCCTTTCACCAGCTTGAAAGAGGAACTATTGTGGAGGGATGAGACTTGGAGGCTAGAGTTCCTCGTTGGTAGCATGGACCCCACAATACTCAACTGGGTGAGTTACGTAGTTCTTTCATCTAATTATCATCATTAAACAATTTTATATCATAATGGGTGTTTTACATTTTTCTTAGATAAAAGAAGACAAACACATATTCCTGTTTGGAGGTGATGATATCGATTGGATCCGCAAATTCACCAGCAAAACCCGGGCAATGGCGACTGATTCCTGGATCCCATTAGAGATGGTGTATGTCGGTCAAAAAAAGGAGAAGGAAAGTGTGCGTAGGGCTGTTGATGTCATTAAAATCGAGAAGCTTAGTGACAGCTGGCAACAACAGACCATGCGGTTCTTCTGGACACGATTAGAGAGCATGTTGTACTCCAAGAATCAAGTAAAAAGGGCAGATCCTGAAGACCCCATGATGAAACAAATCATGAAACTTGTAAGCTATGACAAGGAATGGGCTTTGTTGTGTAGAGGATCAAAGATTCTGACCAGTGGAAATGGAACCACAATCATGGAAGCACTAGATGGCTTTATGAATAGGGATACAAGTATTGAATCAAAGGGGTTTGATTCGTCGTTTACAGCATACCTTGATAGGACTCATGTTCCAGCAACAGTGTGCTGCCGATTTGAGTTTCCCGCAGCAGGTAGAGTCCCTAATAACGTGCGGTGCCCAGAGTGTCATCGTCTCATGGCCAAACACATTGCTTTCCTTTGTTGTCATGACCAAACATAACTCCATTGAGAGTCAGATACATACAATTATCAATCACAAGGAGTCTGACAATGAGTTTTCTTAATCCATGAATAAATGAGTGCAGTGTGCTTGATTCTTGAAGCTTAAAAATAGTAAACTGGTCCGTGCACTTTGCTCCTTATTCTTTACCTATATTGACATTTTTTGTTCTTGCAATCAATATTTTTGCTCCTAGGAATCTTAATAACTGTTTTTGCTCCTAACTATAATATAATGAGTCCCAGATCAAGCAACAAAATGCAAATTTCAATCAACAATTGATGCTATAAATCAATTTACGTAAGTGCATATAGGGCTATAAATACCCAAAATTTTCTAAGTTGTCTTCATTCTTGATTGCCAATTGATGCCATGAAATAATTCATATGAGAGTATTTATTTAGCAAGGAACAAAACGAACGGGTTATACCATACGGCTTACCTTACCAAAGCTCGTGAGAAAAAATCGATACCATACAGCGTACATATCCTAAGCTCGTAAGGGAAATATCACAAAAATCACTGGATTTTGATGCTTACGAAAAAATGTTTTTGGTCATTTCTCTGTATCGTTCCAAATTTATAGGAGGTCGGCTAAAGAAGGAGGCTTTATTGTATGTCCTTTCAAGCGATGTAGGAAGCCATGGCGATGCTGTAGCACTCCAAGAGTCCAAGCTTTGTGAGCGAAAGCTATCGATATAGAATTTAGAGTAATTGTAAAAGTGATCCATGTATTTTTTATTTATTTATTTATTTATTAATATATATATATATATATATATATATATATATATATATATATATATATATATATATATATATATATATATATATATATATATATATATATATATATATATATTAAAGATATGAAGCTTAAAAATAGTCCACATAGATTAAGGCGATTTTATATTTGTATCTAATATTCATTTAAAATTTTAATACTATTTTTGCATCACTAAGCCTTAAATAGTTTAATAGTCTTTTATATTTGTATATTATGTTGATTTTAAATTAGTTTATAACCCGTAAAAACAATAATTACAAAATTAATTAATTTTTTATAGTAAAAAAATCAAAATTATTAATCAATTATTTTAAATAAGTTATTAATTAAAAGATAATTTTTTAGTTATAAAAAATCAAAGTTCTAAAAAGCTCGTCATGACTCTAAGACTTGTACTTTCCGCCCAACTTTGAGAAATTGTCGACTTAAGTCTATATATATATATATATATATATATATATATATATATATATATATATATATATATATATATATATATATATATATATATATATATATATATATATATATATAATAGCTAAACATACATATAAAATTATCAATTATACACAAAACTATCGATTTAAGTCACGTTTTACAAACGATGTGGCTCACCAAGACTTGTAAAAATTTGAGGCTTGACATTGCCACTAAATTACGTCTTACGTTTTTTAGAACCTTGTATAAAATTATAATCGTTGATTTAAATAAACACATGAAATTTTATGACCTTATCCCGATGTTTTAAGAAAACTTTATAGTTTGATTACTTTATGAATAAATGAATGAATGGTTTTTGGATGTTTGAAAAATGAAATTTTACTCAGTATTTTTGGGACGTTACAGAAAAAATAGGTAGTGATTGTGGTGTTTCACATGTATTATGGCAAAAATAATATATGATTACAAACATAGATTTTGTAAAACATAAATTTCTAGTTGGTATTTACCAGAAATCGTAAGGGTTTTAAGTGCATAAGTTTGATTTTGCTTGAGCATAATAGACAAAAGTGGGTATGGTTTTTGGTGTTTCACATTAATCACGACAATAACGAGAGTATCATCAACACATACTTTTTAAAATCTAAGTTCAAATTGGTTTATATTTTAACAATCAAGGATTTTAATGAAATGCAAAAAAAATATGTACGAAAGAATTGTATGAAATGAAGATAGTATTGCAAAACAAAAATTGTTTCTCTATCAATAAGGTTATTGATTGTTGGTATTTCACTAAAATCATGGTAAAAATAATTTCAGATCATTAACACATCATTAACACAGTGCTTTCGAAACATAATTTTAAGTCGGTTATAAACCTGAAATATCAAGTTGGTTATAAACCGAATCTTTATTGCGAGACCCAACACCCACCTACCCCCCTCTTTCTCTGAACAGACCAAACCACTACCACCGCCTAACATCGCCACCACTACTAGTCATCACCATTTGATGAACTCATTTTTTTCCAAATCTAGAACTCAAGGTTCAAACCTATCAATTCTGTAAACCCCTAGCATATGTCTCTCTTACTAATTCACACACATATAAAGACAAAGGTAACACTCGGTTTCGGATTTGCTTATTTATTTGGGGCTGCGTCCCAATCTTCAGTGGTAATGAGGCCTAGGGCCTTGGGAAAGGAAGAATTTGGCCCTTCTCGGGTGTGAGTGTTATGGTTTAAGTGATCCAAGTGTTTGATTATGTCTTCGGAGGTCAAGGGTATATTTCGGGTATATTTCTGGTCGATAAGTCATCCCATTACATAGCATTAACAACATCATCACCAAACTTGCTACCAACCTCTTCCCACTAATCTTATGCCCTGTCCTTCAATAGGCAGGAAGCATATCTGAACTTTGCCCCAACGGGGTCAGTGCAGCATGTGCGGGAAACTTCACGATGGAGTTTGTCGTTCCAGAGGTTTGGGTTGCTTCAAGTGTGGCCGGGTGGGTCACGTCAGTAGGGATTGTCCTCAGGGGGCAAGCTCGTTATGTTTTCACTGCGATTAGGTGGGCCCCAATAGGTTCGACTGTCCGATGTTGAGGGGAGGAGCAGTGAGTGCGCCTTCTCCGACCGCTTTGAGGATCACCGACGGACGAGAGGGTAGGGCAGGATCCCTAACGGAGAGGAGTCGGGTTTTGTGGTGTCAGACAGGGGAGATCAGGACTCCAGTAGGCGATGTTTCAGGTATGTATCTTTTGCTTACTTTTCAGGTTTTATTAGTCTTTTGTTGCTTGAGATCTTGTATCGGTTTAGGTAAGCGTACCTTTGGATTCATTTATCTACTTATGTTTGGATTATATTCTTAAGAAATGTTATATGTTAATTCCATGACATGAATTATTAGTTATTAGTGAAGGGTTGCTTCTCTTGGAGCGGGTTGGGAGTGGTCGTATTATCTTAGTTTATAGCCGAGACCAGTTCAGGGGCATTGTGTGGAAGGTTTATGGTCCGGATTTAGCAAGATATTTATCCAACATCGTCAATGTTCAGTGATTTTAGCAATTGTGCTTGGATAGGCTTTTGGGGGTACCGAGGGAAGTGGTGTGTTGCTGAGGTTTTGGTTGGAGCATCTGTTCTATGGACTTCAATATTTGAGTGTGATCTTATTTTTAAGCAGCGGGGGTTATCAGTTTTGCTGGGATTCAGGAAGTGTTCATCTGGTCTTCTAGGATTGTACGGTCTTTTGGGATTGGCTAGTGACAGAACACTAGCATGGGTAAGTGCTTCTTGTCGGCAGATCGATCAGTAGAGGGTAAGAAGGATTGGAAATCCTTCAATTCTCATGTGCTGTGAGAACTTAGTCGAATCAAAGTAGGGGACAATCGTTTAGGTATACAGGAACATGAGCGGTTGTGAAACTAGGATGGGTTCTGCATGCCCGTTGGGGAGGAAGGCGGCCCAAGTGGTTGTTTGGATTCAGGATTGTGTGAGTTGGGAGTTCGGGAAACTTCCCAACATTGGGTTCGCGTCTTCTTGGTGTTTGATAGGAGGCCTTGGGGGACCTAGGTTGGGGTTCCAATCATGTTTCAAGTTTGGTTGGGGGGTTTGGTTAGAGCGTGTTTGAATCGAGAAGGTGTTTGGATACATATATTAGCGGTAAGGAGTTGGGCGGCAGTTGTGGCAGCATAGAAGTGTTGTAAGACTGCGGGGTGGCCTGTAGCATTCATTAGTGGTCAGTTAGTGTGGGAGTGTTGTAAGATTATGGGGTGGCCTGTAGCATTCACTAGTTAGCAGTTAGTCTGGAAGTGTTGTAAGACTGCGGGGTGACCTGTATCATTCACTAGTGGCCAGTTGGTGTGAAGACTGCGAGGTGGCCTGTACCATTCACCAGTCACTGTGTAGCAGAGAGATTGTTGTAAATCCTTGATTTGCTTACGGGTTTCTTCAGATGGTTTAAGATAGGGTGGGTCTGTTTGCAAGGCTGTGGGAGGGCCATAGCAGGTTTGGAATCAGGAAATGGTAGGTTGTGGGAGACCGGATGTGAGATAAGACTACAATTGGTTCTGTAGAGTTCAGTTTAACATCGGGTTTGGTGTCGAGATGGCTCGGGTAATTATTGCCAATCAGGTTTTCCTTTTTAAAGTCGTGAGGGGCGACTAGATTAGTTCCTTTTGGCTCAGCAATCGGGCAGGAGTCCAGTATTTCAAATAGTTGGCAGACAAGTTAGGACCAGGGAGGTATCGGCTGCTTTTGGAAAGCAGCTAAGGAGCAGCGTAATGCTTCGCTAAGTAGTAGTGATTTGGGATTCTTGATTATGAGGTAACTTGTTAATCGGGAAGTGCTAGGTCACTTGCAGTTTGGATTAAATAATCCCAGAGTAAGTGATTTGACCATGTTGCGCAACTCTCATTTGAGTCTAACCGTTGCAGGGATGAATCTTTTACTCGAACGATTATCTAAGCCTTCTGACAAGTGAAAGTGTTCTCCAACTACTTATGGTCAGTGGCTTTGTTTTCATAGGGTGCATCAAGATAATCAGGGCTGGAAGTGTTATGTTTGGTCTGTTATTCGATGATGAAACATCCTAAAAATACGGTCCAAAAATTTCATTTTCAAATCATTATTAAAATCATAAACCATCCACAATCATAAGTCAAATCATAAAACATCATAGTATCTGTCTCAAATAAAAATCTCATAATCAACATCAGAGTAAACTCCCAGGCTGAAGATTGTGGTGTGTGTCATGCGATCATCTCGAGCCCTTCCCCTTGCTACTGGAAGTACCTGAAACCAAAAACTGAAACTGTAAGCATGAAGCTTAGTGAGCTCCCCCAAAATACCACATACCATACACATATAACATGCAACTAGAAGATACGGGCCCCGCCCACACTCTGCTATCTAGGAGACACGGGCCCTGCCCACACTCCACTATCTTTGAAATATGGGCCCCGCCCACACTCGATTGATGTGCGATACGGGCCCCGCGCACACTCAGCTACTAGGCAGACATACAAGTATCACACAGACAACAAGTTTAACTAGAGTGTCCTTCAGACATATATCATAATCAAACTCAACTACTAGGAGATACGGTCCTACCCATAGTCAGCTAACTAAGAGATACAGGCCCCACCCACACTCGACTACTAATCATAACATGCTGTGGGCCGGCCTTGGTGCCTTAGACCCGTTCCTATCGAAGGGAAACTCACCTTGTATGACTGACTGCTGAAATCTCGAGTGAGGAATCCATGTCTGTTGCTCCGGCGACTCTTCGACTATTAATTTCATAATAACACTTAATCAAAATCTGATAACCCTTCTTAGGGTAAAATGACCATTTTACCCCTGGTTAAATTCAACGTCCTGGTCAAATTCAACCTTCCAGGTTGACCCTACTCGCCGAATCAGCCTAGTGACTCACCAAGTCCTAGCATAATAAGAAAAAGGGACATATCGACTCTAATTCATTGATTCCCTCCTTAGACTCGTCGAGTTTTTAACTTCCGAGTCCTAGTCCTGTCCAACCTATTGAGTAACCTCTTCAACTCAATGGTTCCACTCACAACCAAAAAATGAGTTAGGGTTCCCTGCCCGACTCGCCGAGTCCATGAACAACTCGTTGAGTCCTCCTTGTGACATATCCATTCAGTCGATTCTAATCCATTCCCATGCTTCTAACTCATAGATCTGGACTCCTTTGACTAACATTAAACATAAAGTTGCTAACTTTACGTTCATGCATGATGTTATGAAGCTAAAACACTCATTCCAAGCCAAAATGAAAGCCTCCATCATGCCATGGAGTCATGGTTGAATAAAAGGTGGCAACTTTGAGCTTCTAAAGCTCAGAAAAGTCCAGATCTGAAGTCGTTTCATCCCCCCAATGTTCAAATCTCGGATAGACCTTGGAAAGGACCCAAAAAGTGAAAATAACAAGTCTATAAGAAGATCTAAGTGGATAGAAGCCAAGGTATAAGCTTTATACCTTTAACAAGTTTGAGATGTCACAAGAACTCTAGATCTTCTGCTCTCTTTTGATGTCTTCACTCTTTGCCTTCCTTCTCCTAGCTTCAAACCACACAAATGCAAGCAAAATGGCTCAAGAATGCACAAGATTGATTAGGGTTTTGAGAGTAGGTTTAGGAGGTGATAAAACAGGAAGGGAGGCTGCATATGATGCTTAAATAAGGTGTAAACCCTCGAAAATAGGGTTTCCCCTTGGCAGACCTACTCGTCGAGTCCGTGCTTGGACTCGCCGAGTAGACTCTTTAAATCCTGCGTCCTTAATGCCATCTACTCGATGAGTTAGGGCTACCAACTAGTCGAGTAGCTCAACTAAAAACTATAATAATTTAAATAATTTCGTACCAGGAACAGGGCGCTCCAGATGACATTTTGGCATGGAAGTGTTTTAGCATGGGCGGTCTGTCGGAGAGTCAGACCAATGAAGATTTCAGGTTTTGGAAAGGCAGAAGTGGTTTTCTGCAGGGACTAAGGGATGGAGTTTTGGTTTAGGTTCGGTTGTCAGGAGAAGGTCGTTCTATGCATAGAATTTTTGGTTGCGTTCCTCGGCTCTTTAGTATGGTATGAGTGTTAGTAAGGAGCGATTACGAGGACGAGATCTAATCTAAGTAGGGGAGAGTTGTAACACTCGGTTTCAGATTTTCTTCTTTATTCGGGGTTGTGTCCCAATATTAAGTAGTCATGAGGCCTAGGGCCTTGGGAAAGGAAGAATTTGGTCCGTCTCGGGTGTGGATGTTATGGTCTAAGTGATCCAAGTGTTCGGTTGCATCTTCGGAGGCCAAGGGTATAATCGTAATTTGATATTTTGGGTCTTTTATGGATTTTGGGTTTTGTTCGGGAGGTTTTATTGTTGGAAATTAACCAATTAGTGTGGCCTTCGGACTATTTTGTAATGTTAATTACATGTTAGGTATAGTTATATTCTATACCATAACATCTGCCGTAATGACAATTGAGTCCCTATACTTAAATTATGTAGTATGATGGATATGACATATATATATATATATATATATATATGCAACATGAGGGACTATTTATGTGTGGTTCTTATTCTCTTTCCCTGAAGGTGTAACTGATGAATTTCATCAGTCAAAGAACGTATACTATTAAAAGGATGCTCAATCGCTCTTCCTTACGTTTAAAGAGCTATGTATATAACACCATTCATGAGTATCAAGCATATCGATCCATCCATCAGATCATTGATAATACAACATTATGGGAAGAAGAAAGAATCATCTCATGGCATCATCTTCAATTAAACTGCCATTACCGAGTAAGTATAACTTCTTCTTGATTCACCTTTTCATCTAATACGTATGAGACAGATATTAGCTTGATCCTCTTAAGTTTAATATGTGGTATCAGAGAAAGGTTTAAGTTTATTCAGACCCTGCGTTAATTTTGATTCTCGCTGGACAATAACATGCCCTAAGTTTTAACTGTTTATCTTGTCTAAAAAATTTGCTCATCACAACTTTCGAAAATCTGGAATTTTGTTGTGCTTAGTTAAAAACAAAATTAATTTGGGATGAAAATTCAATAAACAAAATCAAAATTAATGTGTTGTTATGTGGTTTTATTCGATCAGTGTATGAAAAACGAAAGGGGGAAAATGTTTTATGATAAACATGGGTTTTCTGATTTTGATGAACCCACTGTTCAAATATTGATTGTCCAATAATAGAGAAAACCCGGTTATCTATTTGCTTATATTGATATTCATGTTAATTATCTTATTTTTCATTCCCAAATGCTTACTGTGATAAAATGTAAATCCCACCAATTCAATTGTCTTTTGACACTCCAATCTCCAGTTTTTTTTTCTCTTCTAACTTGTTCAATCCTTTTGAAGTATTCTATTGTTGTTGGATAAAAAAAATGATTAATTGACTTCAATATGTTTTTTGACCCCACATAAATACTGCATATGAAGTCTGTATTTTAAATTTTGCTTACATGCTTCTATGTTATAAATTATTTTGGGTAAACTGCTCATTGCTTTTGCCCTGCTCCTTAGCATATATATTTGTTCCTGAGCAATCCATAAAAAAATTTATTATAATTTTTATGGCATTAATATAGATACAGTAAATGTGTAAATACATTCCACAACAATATGATATATACATGTGGATGAACAAACAATCATATCCGTTGACCAAAATTCACTGTTTTGTTTTTTTTTCATAATTGCAAATCATATCATAATCAACATTAGTAATCTCATAATTGATGATATTTCAATTACTTATTAAATGATTGTGATGCAGTTAAAAAAAAATTGTATGTTGAAATCTTTAATGGTAGAACTTGTGTAAACCTTTAACATTCATGTGCAAATTTTATGATGCCAACTTGATATATTGCTATGAAATTAATTATGTCATAGAATATACATACTCCACTTACCCATTATCCTTTTATTCATAATTGCGAGTTCCATATGTGATGTTTGGTAAATATTTTAACATTTTAATCCATGATGGTTAATTACTATACTATGAACTTTTGTTTTGCCAAACATACACCCATAAAATGGTACTTGATTTAAATTGATTTTGTAAATTCTAATTGTATGGCATGTAAATTGACAAATATGCCGAAACTTCTTAATCCTCCAATATAAATGAGCATGTTATTAAAATAATTTAAATTGTGATGCTTATTTATAAGTGGTAACTTGGATGTTATGTTTAAGTGACTGGACCAAAGAAAGGTTGCTTAAGTTTGACATTTGAGTTTATTGAACACCACATTAAGAAATTGTTTGAGTTATTGTTCAACGAACCCAAAGGCTAATTGGATAATGATTCTCACAATGAATATTTAGCATAATATACATAAATATTGTATTTCTACCCAAAAGGTGATTGCAATAATTATGTAGCGTTGTATAATTTTTTTTTTTTGACGCCATTACATTTAGTTATTGGTCTAGCCAAAGCGAAACTTATAATTAAGTCATGTGTCTACATGACCTATTATTTTGGTGTTGATAATTGGTATACTGGTATGCCTTATTTGATTATCCCAAGGAATCACTTTAATAAACGCTTAAAAATGGCACTGCTTAAGTAAGTGATGAGAAGGTCTGAAACACAGGCACAAGTAAGCCTCAAGGCAACCTTGTTGCCAATTTGCCATAACAATGGGCATTCATACCAAGATTGCCCCAAAATATAAGAATGACAAAGAGATTCCATATAATCTGAAAGATGGATTGGAATTGAAGAGCAATCAAAGTTGGGATTGATAAAGACTTACACATAGAAGCGCTTGACCTACCTTCATTACTTTAGAAAGTGGTTATCATTTAAGTCTTAATGATACTCTTTACGTATTGTCTATAAATTGAAACTTATTATTTGTATAAGTTAGCGAATGTTGGCTATATTTTTACATTTGGATACAATGATGTAACTATTAGTTTCAATTCCCATTTTGATGGATTATGGTTGTTTGGAGGGAGACCTCTTTAAATTATAACCTAAGCAACCATTTTATGGAATCATTATTATCCCTTATTATTTATGAGAACTTAACATGAAGGGGAAGCTTCATCTATGTTATGGCATCAACACTCAAGCCATATTTCAAGAGAGAATGTTAAGACTCATGAAAGATGGAGTATTACCAAATCATAACTTATCAGATATTGAAAAATATGTGAAATATATGAAATGGATTTTAACCATTCCTATGGGCATAAGTGGAGATAAATCATTTGTAACATTTTATTGATGATCCCTCACCGCTACATGTATCTATACTTAATACTAGGCGAATATCCGCGCGTTGCGCAGTGGGATAATTATGTAATTTAATATGGTTATATATGGTTTAATGTATTGTGAATAAGCCATACATAAAACTTGTATACGATTAAATAGCATGTATATTTTTTGATTTACAGATTTTTTATCATAATAAATAATGAAATTTTTTTACTATTAGCTTAAATTTTTAAATGTAATTTTTATGTACACATGAGTATCTAATGTAATTAGTTGATGATTATGGATTCTCATTTGTGGTCGTCTATTTATGTTGAACCTCATAAAAATACATATTTAACGACTTTTGTTAGTTTTACTATTGAATAGAAAATGATGTCGTATTTTAAGTAAATATAAAAAAACTCATTCTCAATCTATTTTAAGATAGTGACATATTTTAAGTCAATATAAAAAATAATATTCTAGAACTAATGAAAAGAAAAAACAGAGCCAAATTTTTTAACTATAATAAAGTTGATTCCAATTAGAAAGTGTTCAATCGAAGATAATATCATTCAATAAACATCATAAGATATTACGTTATATTCAAATTACAGACATCATTTTTGTAAGAGTCATTCAAAATATAAGAGACTATAGTGCCTAATACAACAATGTAATAACCAAATGACCCTAACATATTTGAAATGAAATATAATTATAATATATTATCTATGCAACTAAATTTCTGCACAACATGTGGGATTCGTCTACTATATGGTATTCTTCTAATATATTATATTATAGTATAAACATTATATTTGGAAAACCACTTTGAGTTATATTGTAGTTTATAACATTAAATTTGTGATGGGCTGTATTTGACACACATTTGTGTATTTATATCTATATTATATATTTAAAACAAATCTTCTATAAACATCCAACCTAAATATTCATCTTCAAGTTTTCTTTCTACGCCACGTAAACAAACTTTTGTTATAAAGCCAAAAATAGAATAAAAGACACTTAATTGTATGATCATGATATATTGTATTTTGATTGGGGCTTGTACAAAACATGCATGAACATATATTATTAATTTATCTCTTGTTTTGGGTAATTCGAATAAGATAGCTTCAAATCCAACGTATCAAACGGATTACCCATTTACTAAAGTCTAAAACCCAAAAACTCAAACATGTTCTAATACCATACAAATGCATGAGGTTTTAGCAAATTATTATGTCATATGAATTACCATTAATTATGTATGATTAATTATTAAGAAGGTGAAAAGGTTTGGGGGTTTCAAATACATGAGGTTTTAGCAAATTATTATGGGGGGTTTCAAATGCATGACAATCAAGGGAAAATGCAAGCTTTATAAGTATATAAGATAAATGAAAATTTCGAATCTCTTGAAATGTTCAAAACTTTTAAGGATTAAGTTTAAAATCAACTTAACCATAAAAGTTGTAAGATCAGACATGGTGGTGAGTAATATGGTAGACATTCATACATTTGTCAAGTACCCAACCCTTTGCTTGAATTTTGTAAGGATAATGGGATTGTTAACCGATACACCATAATTGGCACTCGTTAACAAAACAATGTTGCCAATAGAAGGAATAGAACCCTAAAATTCATGGTGCAAAGTATGGATGCTAACACTAATTACGCCTCATATATTATGAATCAAGGCATTATAAATGACAGTCCACATCTTAAACATAGTTCCTTCAAAGCTTGTTCCTGAAACTCGTTTTGATATTTGGACAAGAAGAAAAACAAATTTAATGAAAGATGTGTGGATGTTCGAGTAAAGAAAACCTCTACAATCCTCAATCACATAAACTCAACTGCAAGTTGCTTCTTCATCAGGTATCCTAAAAGATTCAAAGGTTACTGATTTTATGTTCCATATTATAGTAACTAAATTCTAGAAATGAAGCATGCCAAATTTCTTGAGAATGTCAAAATCAGTGGGAGTGGTTTACTGAGGGATTTTGACCTCCAAGAATCTTCGACTATAATGCAAGTGCCTATTACGATTATCACTTCGTTAGAAGATTCAAGTTTTTCTCATGAAGTAGGAGCAAATTAAACACCACAAAATGAACCTACTTAAGATATTGACAATGAAGCCCTTTAAACTCAACAACCTATAATACATTTTCAATGATGTAAGCAGTCCATCAATTTTGATACTTACATGAGGCCGATCTTGATCTTAAAGAATGATGTTTGGGAACTTACTAAATTACTAAAGGGTTTCAAACCCATAAGATGCAAGTAGGTCTTCGAGACCTAATTTCATCCGAATAATTAACATCGAACCATATAAAGATTAATCGGGCACTAAAGGGTATGCATAAAACAAGGTATTTATTACCATGAAACATTCTCATTAGTTTCTTGAAATGAATTCCTTAGAGTCACATTGACACTTGTAGCTTGTTTTATTTCAAGCTACATCAAATAGATGTCAAACAATTTACACTTAACAATGATTTACACGTAGATGTACACATGACCCAACTAAAATGTTTTATTTTATGGGTCAAGAAAATCTAGTGTTTAACTTCAAAGAAACATTATATAGGCTAAAACAAGCTTCATGCATTGGTATCTAAAGTTCGATGATGTCATGAAAAGGAACGAATTTATTAAGAACCAAGTAGATCAAAGTATATACCTCAAGATGAGTGGGAGGAAATTTACCATACTCGTATAATATGTAAATGATATTTTATCTACGAATGATGACATTTATATGATGCATGAATCAAACCAATTGCTACCATATCATCTCGATATAAAAGATCTCGTTGAAGCCTTGTATGATATATGCTTATAAATACATTAAATAGGATAATCCTAAAAGGGATATATTGAGTGCGTATTAATTAGCGATAACGTGCAAAAATGCTTCTCTTCAATTATTTCCATATTTCAAGTAAGTTTATGTTCATTTCAATACCTGAAAACAGAGGTATAACAAGATTAAGTGAAATTCATCCTATAAGGTTTTGTAGTTGGAAGCTTAACTATGCATGATTTTGTACTCGTCCTAATGTCCCTTATATCATTGGCATACTGAGTCGTTATCAATCAAATTACGATCTAGATTGCTAGAAAGCTGCCAATAAATTTTGTTGACATTATAAGGAGACTAATGGTTACGAGCTTGTTTATAAAAAGAAGTAAGAAATTATAAGTGATATGATTTTTTTTACTATAACTTTGCAAAATGCAAGTATAATATTCATTATTGGGATACATCTTTATGCTATCAGTTGGCCAATATCATGGGAGAGTCATAAACATAAGTCGACGACCACATCAACTATGATGGAATGATTTATTTTCATAAATGATGAAATTTGCCATGGAATATTGTTGAGAGATAAATTGCATGGCTCATGATTGTGAATTCCATTTATGGCCATTAAAAGAAAGTTTGTTGCTATAATTTTTCCTATGTAAGTTTTCCACTAGCAATATTATAGTGGAATGGGGATTTACCTCGATACAAAATACTTGTTCATTTAAGAGCAAGTTGGGGAAATAATATTTGTATCGAATACATTAACACTGATAATATGCTAGCAGGATCGATCACGAAAGGTCTACCACCCATTTATTTGAATATGTCGTCAGTATGGGTATAAGGCTAGACTTAGTATTATGTAATTCTAGCACAATGCTTTTATGGAACTTTTCATTTTAATTATTCAAGTACTTAATTATTATTCCTCCGTAATATGCAATTTGTCTATATTAATAACTTGTGCACACTTACTTTCTATATAGACAAATGTACGTCATTACCACTTAAATCTAATGTCATTTAGCTTAAATTAATCGTAAGTTTTATATGTAGCACTAAAGTATGATCGGTGGGGGTCCCGTGTCTAAACATGACATGTTCGGCTGTACTTTTCTACGTTGGTGTTAACATAAAACAAGATGAATACAACTTGGCCAAGATAATAAAACATGTATACAAATAGTCACTCGGCCAAGTGGGAGAATGTTGGAAATTAACCAATTAGTGTGGCCTTCAGACTATTTTGTAATGTTAATTACATGTTAGGTATAGTTATATTCTATACCATAACATCTACCGTAATGACAATTCAGTCCCTATACTTAAATTATGTAGTATGATGGATATGACATATATATGCAACATGAGGGACTATTTATGTGTGGTTCTTATTCTCTTTCCCTGAAGGTGTAACTGATGAATTTCATCAGTCAAGAACGTATACTATTAAAAGGATGCTCAATCGCTCTTCCTTACGTTTAAAGAGCTATCTATATAACACCATTCATGAGTATCAAGCGTATCGATCCATCCATCAGATCATTGATAATACACCATTATGGGAAGAAGAAAGAATCACCTCATGGCAGCATCTTCAATTAAACTGCCATTACCGAGTAAGTATAACTTCTTGATTCACCTTTTCATCTAATACGTATGAGACAGATATTAGCTTGATCCTCTTAAGTTTAATATTTAAGGCTTAGGTGTGTTGTTAGTGATGGGTTTTGAGCATTCTAACACTCCTATGGTGTATATGCAACCTTAGAAACCTTGGATCTATGTTTTCTCTATTATACATGCAAATTTTCATTTTCCAAGGTTCTCATCCTAACTAACATATCATGGGGTATATGTATTATAAAACTTGGTAGAATGACATACCTTTCTTGTTGCTTGGATTCCTTAAGACCTTGTGAGCCTAGCACCCCAAATGTGATGCCTCAAATGCTTCACACAACACCACAACTCTTGGAATAACTTGAGAGAAGAACACTTGATCACAAAATCGGCTAGCCCTCACCTTTTTGTCTTAGTGGCCGACTTTACTTCCTATGAGGTTCTTTATATAGTGTGTAACATGTAGGGTTACACCATGCAAACCTGATGTGTGTATAACGCACTAGTTTTAATCCTATTACTTGAAACACAAATTAAACACATGAAAGGCAGTGAACCTATCAATTAATAGTATAGTTTAAGCAAGTAGGGTATCGAACACAGGGAACGGTAACAATCAAATTAAGTACTGGTATTACCTAATTAAAAACAATTAATAAAAGAGTGGGCTTTTCTCTAGTTTTGAAAGACTATAAACTTAATCAGTGAATTAACTTTCAAACAAAGACAATTAACAACTAAGAAGAACAAGAAAGGACAACTAGATTCAATGATAAAAGAGACTTCTGTTCAGATTCGATTCACTTATTTCTATGGTTGATTTCGTGTCAAGTGCAATGGATCAATATGTCAACGGTTACCGATTCTTAATGTGATTGGGTTCATGTTCACTATTACCAATCCTTTAGTAGACAAGTTAATTCGAACAATGGCCAATTGATTAAACTAACAAGTTTCCTAGTGTTTAGTTTGTATCAAGTAAGACTTGTAATAATAGCTAATCAAATTTGTTCAATTCAATCAACTCATATGTGGTTGTTCATCACACATGCTCACACATTGATTTACCTATTTTCTAGTTAACCCTAGTTTCATATTCATTATTCCTAAGCATAAAATCTTATATTCACAAAACTATATGAATCAAGTGATCAAGAAGATGTTCATGCAACTTAATAACTCACTTATTAACAGAAAATATTTATCATCAGTACATGAGGATCTTTAACAAGCTTAACAAGATGAATAACCAAATTAATATTAATCCAACCACTCAATCAAACCATGTTCATAAGATCATCTCGTCCAAACAGAAGTAAAAAGCTTTTAGCTCATATCTAAAGCAAGTAATAACCTAAAATCAAAATCTAATGATTCAAACATGGTTCAAAACAAAGATTAAGAAAAGTAGAATGATTATTTGCCTTTGATTCTCTTCTAAATTGCCTTTTATGTTGAATTCTCGAAATCTAGGACTCCAAGAACCCTTCTGGCCTCCATAAATTGTCCAAAGCCTCCAGCATTAGTTAGGGTTTGAATGAGAAGTATTTCTATATATAAATTATGAAAACAGGGCCAACTCGACGAGTTTTCACCACCAACTCGTCGAGTTTTTTTCGATAATCCGCGTATACAGCATGTACGGCAAGGCATCTTCGAATCGGGAACATTCTGACCAACTCGTCGAGTTATTTCGGAATCAACATTTTCTCAAAACACGAAAGTCGTGCGAAATTGTGTTTAGTTTTCAGAACATTTAGAATCTCGTCAATCAAAGTTACGGTTCATGTGATATGGCCAAAACACTGACGAGGGGTCAAGCTGTCCAACAACATCCTTCTTTCTTCAAAATTCAAGATCCAAGCTTTCAATCGCCAATTCCACTTCCTTTTCCTTCCGAGCATGTCTTTATTGCTGAAAATCAAATATTTAAGATAATTAAGCACCTTTTGTTCATTAAATGAGATAAAAACAACATAAAGTATTAAGATAATGCATGAATTTTATAACTAAATATGCCCATATCAAAACCCTAATGTGCATGACCTTTCATTTCCTCCATGATCCATGGGTTTTAACCTCCATGGAGCACCCTATGGGTGCTAGCCTAATCTAATGAGTCATGAATCATAATCCCACTATATAATAATGAATGATTTACCAAATCAATCCCTATATATATATATAATTAGTCTCTTTTGATCACTAAATTAATTCTTGATCAATACTAACTAAATAATATGATTTCATACTATTATATTAGAGCATATAATATATGGACTTAGACACATTATCCAACATTTAGAAGCATCAGGCTTCTCACTACCTTTCCATGGATATAAGGTTCGTTGGAAATGAACCAAAGAAGAAGAAGTTAGAGCCAAGTTAAGTTTAGGGTTTTAGGGTTTCCATGAGAACACAGGGCGTATTCATTGAGAACACGGGGCATAGAAGGTTAAATGGTTGCGGGTGGTTTGTGAGTATGTTGGGCGTACTCCCTTCAAAGCAAAAGCTAATTTCGGAGTTCCTACCCTATATAAACAACATTATACCACCCCTTTGGTCATATTAAGTCAGCCACCACCTCTTTTGACATACATAAAGCCCTAAAGTGCCTTAGGTGAGGTTTGGAGCTTGAAAGAAGATTCTTGGTGGTTTGTACAAGAGACGAAGAAGGTGGAAGACTCAATCTCTAGAGAAGAGCTTAGAGATCAGTGTTAGCATCTTCATTTCCATACTTTAGAGGTATAAAGTCTCTATCTTGGCTAATCATTAACTACATCTAATTTTGGGTTGGTTTATGTCCATTGTAGTCCCTTTTTCTTGGTCTTGTGAGTTAGGGTTGTTTTAGGAGCTCAATCTAGTAGATCTGGACATTTTAAGGGTCCCTCATTCATAAAGGTGCAAGCTGTATGGAGAGTTTTAGAGCTCTAGAGCCCCATTAAGCCATACATGCTAGTAAAGTTTCCAACTTTACTTGAAAAGTCATCCATTAGAATAAGACTGGAGAGTTTGGAGCAAGGGCTGACGTGATTAAGTGCTTAATGAGAAGAAAGGATATTATGGGGAGTATGTTGGGTGTACCCATCTGGTATGTTGTACGTACTGGCCCTAAAGGGCGTACGCTGAGCATACCAGCTGAGTACGCATGTCGTACTCAGTTAGGGTGAGGTTCTTGATTGTTGACCTTTTTGGACATTTGACCATTGACCAGAAGTTGATTTGGGTTGACCATTGGATATTTTGGGCCTTTTGGATATTGGGTCTTCTCGGGATAGGTATGATGGATTTGGGTCTTGTGGTGTCATTTCGGGTTTGGGATATCGTTTGGGCTTGTATTGTTTGAGGTTTTGTTGGGATACTATGAATGTGTGTTTTGGTTTAGGAAATGTTAATGGTCTTCAAAGGAAGGCCGATGTGAGGGTTTGGGAATTGGGTCACTAGTGGGCTTTATGGATCTTGTAGTTGGACCTTTTTTGTTATGAGCTTAGGCCTCAGTTTTGGTTCATGTTGGGTCAAGGGTAAGATGGCCATTTTACCCCAAGTATGGATTGGAACATAGTTTGGAACCCAATTGCTAATTGGGTGTTATTTTGGTATCGATAGCTTGGGAAGCCGTCAAGGCAGCAACTAGGGATTTCTATCAGTGAGCTTCTACATTCGAGGTGAGTCTTATCATTATTTCGATGGGTCGAAGGCACCAATGCTGGACCATTTGGTTTATGAATGGTAGGTAGACCCGGGAGTAACCCTTGGCAGTTTGTATGAAAGAGCAGGAGGTGGCTTCTGGCAAACTGTATATAAGACCATAATATAAACTCTGGAAGCCAATTAGTTAGAAATGGTAGATTGTATGTCGGTTGTCTTTATGATGCTTGCATGGAAGACCAGAAGGTGGCTCCTAGCACTTATCTGTAATACCCTGGGTTTTGGCCCTCGGCCTAGCAAGAAAGACCACGAGGTGGCTCGTGGTATAATGACAAGACTATGGTTGGCACATAGCACTTTTATTGATTGATTGGATATGTATGACATGTGTGATTTGTTGGATATGTTTGGTATGTGGTATTTGGGGAACTCACTAAACTTCATGCTTATAGTTTGTGATTTATGGTTTCAGGTACTTCCGATTCGAAAGGTTAGGGCTCGTCTTCATCGCAGTGCATACACTCGTGTTTTCCGCAATATGTGATCTTTAGGAATGAACTCTGATAATTGTTTTATTTTGAAATGCTTTTGGATGTTTGGATAAAGTTACAATAGTGTTTGAGTTATTATAAAAATGAAATTTTTATCCTTGATTTTTGGGACGTTATAAGTTGGTATCAAAGCCTTGGTTTGAGGGATTCAGGCATACTCTCAGGTGTGCCTGAACTCAAACTAAGGGTTTGGTGAAAAATTTTATAAAATAAAAAGAAATTTCTAATCAAGTAAGGGGTGTGATGCGTGCAATCGGCCGAGCTCAAGTAAGCAGTTCCCAGAATACCAATACATGTTTATTACAATATATGATATGATTAAGAAAATTACATGCTAGATTAGGGCTAAGGGTCTGTGTGACAACCTGAAATTTCTAGCTTGTATAAGCATTCAAATCTATCAAATTTAGACTCGTGTTCTTATCTTTTAGCACTGCTTAGGGTCTATTCTGAGTACTCTGAGACTAGTGCATCAAAGGAATCAGTGTTTGGACTTTTCAGTTAAGGTTCCAAACCATCTAGCAAACTGTAAACCTCCTCAAAAGGGGTTTACTGTCAGGAAGTTTAGAGCTTACGGTCATGGTGACCGTAAACTCCCCTTATATGTATGATTCATGATCATTTTGATCATTTCTCTCCTTTACAAGTCAAAAATCTTGAAAACTCTCTCAAGTATCATAAGATTTTTGCTTCCAAATCTTCAAACAAGTAAGTGATTCCTTCCTTGTGTGTTAGATCCTTCCTAAATCCATGTTTCACTCTTGATTCATCCAAGGATTTCATCTTTTATCTAGATCATCAAAGTTTCTCAAGAACACGATTGTGTTTTGGACCGAAAACACCTTTCTTTGCCTTCAAATCGATCTTTGTGTGCTCAAGGTTTCACCTGACACTCTACATCCTTTTTCCAAACATACTTTCGTATCACTCACTACAAGTGGGTTCATACCCATTAACTTATCTTTTAAATGATTTTAAATGCTTTTATGGGGGGGGGGGGGGGGATACAAGTAGAAAACATGTTAGTTATATAATCAATCACATGTGATTTATAACTGTGCGTCAACCAAAGGATTTCATTTACTTTAAACTTTGTTATCAAACAAACTACTTTTAAATTGTTTTATAAACTGACATCCAGTCATTATTATTTATTGTTCAAAACTCTTTAAATGTATTACAAAACCTCTTTTAAACTTATATATTGTCAAAAGCATGTCTGCATATGTATAATTATATAAATAATGTTTAAAGGACTTAGAACTGTTAACTCGCTTTATTTCCTTTTCCTTGTTTGGATGTGGACTTATGGTATCGATTATTTGTCCGAAGGCCGTCTAAATATTATATATATATATATATATATATATATATATATATATATATATATATATATATATTATGTATACATATGTAGATATAAAAGTACTATCAATCAGTGCAATACCTTTGGGTAGCAAAGGTATACATTCAGTCATTTATTCAATTACAGAAATCACTAGTAAACCATAATAGGTATAGTTTAGGGGAATACTATAACAGAGAATACTATATCAGAGAATACTATAACAAAGAATAATATACAGAGCATACTATACAGAGAATACTATACAGAGAATACTACACATAGAACACTATTATTATAACAAGTATACTATAACAAGGTTCAGAAATAACATATTGTGAGATACTACTTCATGACACAACGACCATTTCGTTGTGTCATGTTTTGTAACTAGAATCTCCTGGAGGGAGAGCATGAGTTTGTGTATAGATCTATACTGGATTGACTATCCTACACCCTTGTTGTTCGCTACAGTGGGATTTGCAAGTCTACAGGTGTAAAATGTCATTTCTTCCGACGTCTTTCATCGTCGTGTTATAGTCAGTTTAGTATGGTAATCACATTTTGCCTTAATTAAACCATTGGTTTTAAGGTAGTTATTACTTCAGTAGTTAATACAAATAATACTACAGTAGACATACATTTTCCCATTATATTCAAATTGTGATCTTCTCACATAAAGGGTAATATAAAACTATATTTTGGTAATGATAGTCATATCTGGGAAAAGCATTAACTTTTACAGAGAAAAAAACATACAAAACAGTCGGGTCTTGGTAGAAGACTACTTTTTATACTAGTAGAAAATATAGGATTTTCTAAGAGTTTTCAAACATATACAAACATTTACATTGAACATTTACAAACATTTTCATCGAACTTATACAAACATTGACACTAAAAACTTATGAACTTACCAGCTTAAATGCTGATCTACGCTTTCAAAATAACTTGTATTCTCAGGTCATCAGTAGACATGTACCGATGGCAGGTTTTGAGAAGACGGAGCACAGTCAAGACTCGTCTTTTATTTTGGTTATTCATTTTTGGTGTCTTATTACTATTTTAAGAACACACTTGTATGAAATTATACTATTAATGCAATAGATGTTGTTGTTGCTTATTTACTACTTTGCATTGTTATGATACTATACATGACTTCCTCCGCCCCAGAACGTTTCCGTCGTTCAGGTTTTGAGGTGTGACAGATTGGTACCAGAGCCTTGTTTATAGTGAATCGAGTATGTCAACCCATAAAAGATATACAAACTATAAACACAATAGGATTAAAATACTCTGATCAAGAGTTTATACTTTTAAATACGAAAATATTTTACTATGTATACATACCTACATTCATACTAAAATCAGTGTCACTAGGACAGAACAAAAGTATTACGATTGTTGAACATCACAGGTAGGCTTGGGGATGAATTGTCAGTTTTAGGAATGACATAGCCTGATCAACTATGTTGGTCCGAGAAGTGATTAGTATATGCCCAAGAATGGTTGTGAGGTGGCAACAAGTCTATAAACTTACCAACTCTACTACAATGATAACATTAGAACAGAACATAAATCTAAAATACTATATGAGTATTTTGAGTTACTATAATTAATTATTTGAGAACTAAAAAGGTCTTTACTACTAGGTCAATAGTTTCTAAGTGGGTACGCTAAGGTTATATGTGATTAAGGTGTCATAGACTTAGAATCTGTGATCTTTGCTTTACTTCTTGTTCCTTGTTTGGTTGTGGATTTGGAGTTACCGTTACTTATTTGAAGGTCTATCTTGTTTTGATTTCATATAATTGGTATGCACTGTGTAAGTATTAAAGTAACTGGTAAGGAACATCTTATAATTATCTTAAGTAGTACGTCTATTTATATTAGATCCTTATACCCCTTTTCTCGCGTAGATATCATGGCTGGATTCCATCCTCCTGGCGACCCATACTTCCCAAACGAAGGCAATGTTGGATGGCTTGAAGAAGAGCCAGAAGATGATCATCCAATCCCTTTGGATGATCACCATGCTGAAGGCTTTTCCGATGATTCTGACTTCAAACCAGAAGTCAACAACCTACCTCAAGGGTTTCAAGTCCCAAATCTCAACCCTCGACCAACTTTTCAAGGTCCCACACCCTTGTGGGCGACAAACTTGAATCGTTGGAGTGATGAACAGGGTCAACCTTTACCCTATAATGGGGACCAAATCTTTTACAATGTAAGCGGGGGAGGCTCAGCTGACCAAGTCCTGCCCATCATTGTTCGCAGGATTGCTCAGAATGGTGAGCAAGGTCGGGAAGCTATCGACCGAGTCATGGAAGTTGATGCCAATTCGGGCGTTAACACAGTCCGTATTATCCATCTCGAAGAAGCTATGGAAAGGATTAGGAGAGTAAATGAGACTCTTCAGCAAGAACTAGTTGCATCCCGAGCTGAAGTCTTAGAACTTCGAGTGCGTCAGAGAGCACATGAGCGACATCTTCAGGACATAGTTCGTCAACTGACAGATCTGAGGGTTCGCCCAAGGAGTACCCGTCACCAGTAGAAGATGTCTGACTCGTCTTTTCTTTTGGTTTAAGGAATAGCCTTTCTTATCTATGCTCTAAGTAGCACTGTTCTGTAAAATATTCCTGTCTTGTAAGTACATTAAATAGATCTCTAAGCTGTCATCATATTCCCTTATGGTTTGATGTGAGACCTACTACTAGGTCATTTTTCCCGAAATTGTTACATCAATAATACCAGTAATATCGATAGTTATCTAATCTGTTGGAAAATCTTTATTCTTGTGTTTTCCCTACTCTACTATTGTGTCTCTATTGCAAACATACACTCTTATCTAGTTGTTGAACTATGGCAATTTAATTCATGGGACTCAATCATTAATTTCACTATTGAATTCTTATCTTTGTGCTCATATTTTTAACTTGTAGTTGAAAGATGCCTCCTCGTAAGTCAACAAGGCGTGATCCTCCGATAACTACAACTCAACCACCTCCTCCACAATTTGACACGACAGCTCTTAATGCTGCGGTGCCATGGCACAATACCGCAACAACCAGGGTACTAGTGGAGGTGGAACAGTCATTCATTCCACACAAGGTGACGTCATCGTGCGCTTGCAAGAGTGCTGTTATAAAAACTTCACCAACTGTAAACCCCAAATCTTCAATGGAATCGGTGGAATCATTGCTCTATCGCAATGGTTCGAGCAAACGGAATCGATCTTTGAGATATGTTCCTGTACTGAAGGAAGCAAAGTCAACTTTGTTGCATGCACCTTCAGTGATAGAGCGTTGACGTGGTGGAATAGCAATGTCAAGTCATTAACTCTAATAGTGGCTAATGCTATGGGCTGGGAAGCTCATAAAGGGCTGATGATTGAAGAATACTGCCCGAGGGGTGAGGTTCAAAAACTGGAACAAGAACTCTGGAGCGTGACAATGAAGGGCTCCAACATAGTGGCTTACACTGCCAGATTTAGCGATCTGGTGGCGCTATGCCCCAATATGGTTTCCTCTGAGGGAAAGAAGATTGAGAGGTACATTTGGGCGTAGAACTCTGCAAAGAAGAAACAAGTTATCGCTGTTCGTGCCGCGATTGCACCTGCTATTACTGCACCGAGGAAGCAGTATAATGGGAATTTGCCCAAGTGCAATAAATGCACTTTCCATCATAATGGTGCCCGCAGGGAAATGCAGTGCGCTAACTGCAACATGAAAGGGCATACTTATGGATTCTGCAAGGCTCCGACGAGGCCAATTAACCAAGTCCCCAACATTATTGTGGTCCAGGCTTGCTACGGTTGTGGCGAGGTTGGTCATTTCAAGAGAGACTGCCCGAAGGCAGGAAATGCTGGCGGGGTGGGAAGAATTCTGGCGATAGGCCACGAGGAAGCCGTAGCTGATCCTATGGTAGTTACTGGTATGTTTCTCCTCGATAATTCTTATGCTTGCATACTATTCGATAGTGGAGTGGAGAGGAGTTTCGTAAACCAGAAATTTGCTCCCTTACTTAAACAAAAACCACATGCACTAGAGGAATCATTCACTGTAGAAATGACAAACAGGAAAACGGAAAGCACTAACTGCATATACATAGGTTGTACATAAACTCTAAATTGTCATTCTTTCCAAATCGACCTCATGACGGTCTCAATTAAAAGTTTTGATGTCATAATCGGCATGGATTGGTTAAGTCTTCTTCACGCCGACATCATGTGCTTTGAAAAAGAAGTTCATCTTAACCTCCCTAACAACGAAACTTTAGTTATCTACGGAGACAAATCAAGTACGAACCTTCGTATCATTTCGTGTATTCAAGCTCAAAAGCGCTTATGAAAGGAATATCATGCATTCCTTGCACACATAGTCGATGCGAGTCAAGAAGTGAAAGACATTCAAAACATTCCAGAAGTACGCGACTTTCCCGACATCTATCAGAAGAACTACCAGGATTACCACCGCAACGCCAAGTTGAGTTCAGAATCGACTTAGTGCCAGGAGCTACCCCAGTAGCCAAATCTCCTTATCGTATGGCACCAGCAGAGATGTAGGAACTTTCCAGTCAGCTTAACGAACTTCTCAGGAAGGGATTCATTAGGCTAAGCTTCTCACCATGGGGAGCACCAGTCTTGTTCGTGAAGAAGAAACTCAGATTGTTTCGTATGTGCATCGACTACAGGGAGTTGAACAAACTTACCGTCAAAAATCGCTATCCTTTACCCCGCATTGACGACTTATTTGATCAACTTCAAGGAGCGAACTACTTCTCGAAGATAGATCTAAGATCCGGGTATCACCAGTTACGAGTGTTAGAGGAGGATGTCCCCAAGACAGCCTTCCGAACTCGTTATGGACACTATGAGTTTGTAGTGACACCATTCGGATTAACCAACACAACAACTGTATTCATGGACCTAATGAATAGGGTGTGTCGTCCTTACTTGGATCAGTTTGTTATTGTCTTCATTAATGACATACTTATCTATTCTCGAAGTATGGAGGAGCACAATCAACATCTACGAAGAGTCTTAGAAACATTACGATTAAAGAAGCTCTATGCAAAGTTCTCTAAGTGCGAATTTTGGATTCGAAGAGTCGAATTCTTGGGCCACGTTGTTAGCGAGAAGGGAATTCACGTAGACCCTTCCAAAATCAAGGCCATTGAGAACTGGTCAGCACCGAAGACACCTACATAAATTCGTCAATTTCTAGGTCTCGCTGGCTACTATCGCAGGTTCATACAGAACTTCTATAGCGTCGCGAAACCGCTTACTTCATTGACCCAGAAAGGTGTGGCCTATTGTCACACCCTCGGCCGACGGTGGAAACGCCGAGGTGCACGACGTATTCCAGTAATCGCAGTTATTGAACATACATTGAATAGTACAAGTACAATCTTCTTTTATTACCAAAATAGAAATTTCATTGACAAGACTATTGCTGAAATTACTACACATGCCTAACAATCCGGCGCTCACAACTGTATGATAAAAATATCGGAGAATCTTCTATACGAACACTTCCGACCTTATAAATAACCTGAGAATACATGCATTAAGATACGTCAACAAAATTGTTGGTGAGTTCTACAGGTTTTGACACAAAGTATTTTTATACTAAAAAAAATGTTTTATAA
Source organism: Lactuca saligna (assembly GCF_052625555.1). Taxonomy (NCBI): domain Eukaryota; kingdom Viridiplantae; phylum Streptophyta; class Magnoliopsida; order Asterales; family Asteraceae; genus Lactuca; species Lactuca saligna. Next base: position 213,104,168 of record NC_136424.1, on the reverse strand, counting down.
AATATCTGGTTGACCAGCTTTTATAAACACGTATTTTTCTATCGAAAGTATAAAATAATTGAGTCATAAAAGTATATTTAAACTCATTTAGAAATGTCATTTGCTCAAATCCAAAAATACACCACTTGTAAAATATATAAGTAAACCAAACTTATAACAAATTCTTACGGTTCTCATGACCGAAATGCTCTTTATATAAAGATTTTGAAAACCAATTTATATAAATAAAGTCATATCACACTTTGTGTAAACATAAAATAGTCAAGTTTACTCTTACAACTTTTTACAAACGTGCGTATAGTTTATAAGTAAAACTCATAAGTTTCAAATTTTATAAACTTTGTAAATCCGTGTCGTATTATTAATTAAACATTATGTTACTTAATTTGGAAATCGACACTTAACCAATAGGGCAAACTCATCCCAAAATACTTTTCAATAACCGGTAAATTATAAACACATATTTTTACCACTCGTATAATTTCAACGACAAATATTAACCATTCTTTTTACAATTATATTCTTTAAAACATCTTTGCTTACGGAGAATTATGTCGTAGGGAGAGGTAGTTAACATTCTAAACACTCTTACACACTCGGCCCAAATTGGGAGAACTGGCTCAATCTAGATCTATACTTCTTCAAATAAAATCTTCAATATATCAATATGTCTATAACCGACACTATTCGTCGCTCCTCCACATGCCAAAAAGGCACAATAAACAAGCCAAACATGCACAATATAAATATAAATGGAGGAATCGAGATCATTACTAACGTTTAAAAGCAGTCGTATAGTAACGAAGAAAGAAACACTTGATGCCTGTTGCCTCGTCAGACAAAGTTGTAGCTAGCAACCACAGACGGAAAATAACCATTCACATAAATCTTCCATAAGAAATAGATCTACACCAAGGTTCTTTATTATAAATCTATGCCGTGTACATAGACCTACAATATATGATTCCTCCTGGATTAACGGTTATAGAGCTAGGTGTCAATTCCAGGATTTGATCCTTACGAAGGAAAAACACACCATCATAAAACTCTCTCTTTCACCCCATTCGATACATTCCTCCCACAAACACACACGGGATACACAATCCACAACTCCATGACGACAATTCTTCGACTCACAAATCCGTCGTTTACTAGGGTCACTAACGCGAATCTTAGATTATTAACATTTTCAAAACTTAGTGAAATTAGTTTAATAATTAATTTAGCAAAGCGTTCGACTATTGTGGCAATAATAATTTGAGTGGTTCTTTACTTCAGCCGATAAGGAGGATGTTCATTCGCGTCGCGTAGCCGAATACTCATTTATGCAAATATTCGATAAATTGCATAATTGATATGATATATAATTTATTAGGTAATAATCCCCAAAAATCAAAGAATTAATTATATTATCATATGTGACGAGTTTCGTATCACAACTAAAATAATTTATATTTTTATAATAATTACAAAAATAAATTACATCATTTATTTAGCAATCGTTTCCGCGTTATGATCAGGAGTATAATCATAATAATTGAATTTTGGTATACCTTCAATTAATTATTATTATTATTATTATTATTATATATATATATATATATATATATATATATATATATATATATATATATATATATATATTGTCAAATCTTCGTTTATAGTTGTTTAAGACAATGTACATTTCCTTTGTACACACTTATTTTGAATAACATATTTTGTTATGAGTATAATGTCTTTTTATTCTTTCTCGATATTTTCGTGCACATATATACGACGAATATTACAGTTTGGGATTCGTCGAATAACTTATATCTTTATATCAATCTACTTATAATCCTGTGATTTTTATTAATATTAACTAATATATCACAAGGTATAATTTTATCATTTATAGCATTCTACTATAACTTATATAATTTATTAATGCTTTATACCTTTTAGATTGTTATTTTTATGAACTCTTAACCAACAGTAAAGTATGATGTCATTTTATGTATAAGACTTGAAAATCATCAAACTTTAAATAGACACTAATGTATTCTCCCCCAAATATTAAAACAATAAAAGAGGAGCCGTAGAAACTCACTTTCAAAGCGTGATATCGATCTAGGCTCGCTTCGTGAAGCTTGTCGTGAGAAACCGCAACTTAACCACTTTTGGACTTCAAAACATTTCCGGGTTTGTTTGGTAAAATATCAAACTCAAAGAATTTATTTTTGTATTAAACCAAAAGGGACTATTTTTGATCTTTTAAAAACAGCATAAGGACCATTTTGTAAAGACTAAGTCCAATACGATTTGCCTTGAAAGGATTTATGTGAAAGGGGTCATTTTTAATTTAAAGGATTAAACACAGGGATTGTTTGTGTCAAATCCATCAGATGGACAAAAGGAACGCGTCTTCTTAGTTCATTCATTAGGTCGACCAAAGGAAAAGGAACGGACACTTTCATCAGGGGTGTCGATCGGAGGTGAAACGGGAACAGATGCATAAACCGAGGGCCAACATCCCTCGTAGTTGTTCCAAAGGAAACACTGCACGGTTCGTTTCAAGAAAAATTAGATAAATACTGATTGTATAACTTTAAAGAGGCGTAACTTTTTCATACGACTTCCGTTTTAGACGTTCTTTATATCCACGAAATCAAGAGAACGTAATCTATTCAAATTTCATTTTTTTTAAACGTCAAAAATAAAATTTAATTTCGATTCTATTCTCAACGATAGATGATTTGAACAGTATGAGACGTTTTAAAAGTAATTATAAATAAAATATCTTTAATATACTTTATAAACATAAAATTTCATGCAATTGGTCTTTATTGCATAATGGTTCGCGGTGGTTTGACCGCCGAACTCTAACCAATTTTTACCGGTTGTTACACCTTTGACTGGGAAGAGAAACAAAAGAAGGCGTTCCAAACACTAAAACAAGCCTTGTGCGCCGCACCGATATTATCCCTCCCAGAAGGGATAGAAGATTCCGTTGTGTATTACGATGCATCCAACCAAGGGCTTGGTTGTGTTCTTATGCAAAGAGGAAAGGTCATTGCCTATGCCTCCCGTCAGCTTAAGACACACGAAGTCAACTATACAACACACGATCTTGAGTTAGGAGTAGTGGTATTTGCTCTGAAGATCTGGAGACACTACCTGTATGGTACAAAGAGTTCTATCTTCACAGACCACAAGAGTCTTCAACACATATTCGATCAGAAGGAGCTCAACATGAGACAACGACGGTGCGTCGAGCTACTCAATGACTACGAATGCGAAATTCGTTATCACCGCGGCAAGGCCAGTGTAGTAGCTGACGCCCTGAGTCGGAAATAATACTCTGGTCGGAGAGTCAAATCTTTGACCATGACTATCCATTCACACTTGTCCACGCAAATTAAGGAGGCTCAACTAGAAGCCTTGAAACCTGAAATAGTGGCTAGTGAATCCCTGAGAGGGATGGATAAAAACTTAGAAGTTAAGGGTGGCAGAGCCTTATATCTCATGGACCGGATCTGGACACTGAAACAGAAACACGGTGGCCTTAGAGACTTGGTCATAACCGTAGCGCACAACACTCGATATTCTGTCCACCCAGGTTCATATAAGATGTATCTGGATCTTAAGAAACTATACTGGTGGCCTAACATGAAAGCGGATATTGCTACCTTCGTAGGTAAATGTCTTACATGCGCAAAGGTTAAGGTCGAGTACCAGAAACCCTCAGGATTACTACAACAACCGGAGATAACGAAGTGGAAATGGGAGCAGATTACTATGGACTTCATAACCAAGTTGCTCAAGACAACGGGTGAACTTGATACCATTTGGGTCATCATTGAAAGATTGACCAAATCTGCGCATTTCCTACTAATCAAAGAGACTGACAAGATGGAGAAACTCACAAGAACATACATACGAGATATCGTATGACTGCATGGTGTTCCTATATCTATTATATCCGATAGAGATAACAGATTAACTTCAAGGTTCTGGTAGTTGCTACAAAGTTCCCTTGGAACTAGGCCGGACATGAGTACAGCCTACCATCCGCAAACCGACGGGCAAAGTGATAGAATGGTACAAACCTTAGAAGATATGTTGAGAGCCTATGTGATAGAATTTGGGAAAGCATGGGATACTCATTTACCCCTTGTCGAATTTTCCTACAACAACGGTTATTACACGAGCATAAAGGTTGCTCCATTTGAAGCCCTTTATGGCTGGAAGTGTAGATCCCCTCTGTGCTGGGCTGAGGTGGGTGACACACAGTTAGCTAAAGGACGAGTTCCTGACAACACTCTCACAGGTCCGGAAATCATTCGGGAAACGACAGAGAAGATCGTTCAAATACGTGAACGATTGAAAGCCTCTAGAGACCGACAGAAAAGCTACGCAGACAAGCGAAGGAAACCTTTGGAATTCCAGGTGGGAGACCGCATTCTTTTGAAAGTATCACCATGGAAGGGCTTGATATGCTTCAGAAAGGGTGGGAAGCTCAATCGAAGATACATAGGGCCTTTTGAGATTCTTGCAAGAATCGGCCCTGTAGCTTACAAACTCAATCTACCACGCGAACTTAGTAACGTACATTCTACTTTCCACATCTCGAACTTGAAAAAGTGTCTATCCGAAAAGACTCTTGTAATCCCACTCGACGATATCGAGATCAACGAGATCCTCAACTTCGTGGATGAACCAGTAGAGATCATGGACCGAGAGGTCAAGCAAACGAAGCAAAGCCGTATCCCGATAGTAAGGGTTCACTGGAATGCCAAACGAGGACCTTAATTCACTTGGGAGTTGTGACATCCCCATTTTCACGGCCAGAAAAGACCGATTTTGTTTATGCTTTATAAAAATCAAAGTACCTCTTTTAATAAAAATGTTGCGTAATTTGTTCCTAGTAAAACAAGATAGATACACTATCAAAGCATTTCTGAAGAAAATGATTTTTATTCATTTTAAAACATTTGGGATGTCATCGTCAATACAGAAACATAAGCATAAACAGAACTCACATTCATTATCACTAGTGATTTATATCTCCTTAATCTCTCAGTGCAATGTGACTTCATATCAACACCTATGATATAAATAAACTGGGTGGGTCAGGTTGGGAAACCTGGTGAGTACATAGGGTTTTCAACCCACAATAATATAATTATTATGTTTAAACAATTAAGCAATCAACCAAATTACCCATCCCCATTATCTTCTTTATTCTTAAGGATCTACCCTAAGAATCAGCTATTCCTCGTTCATTTATTCCTAAAGATCATCTTAACGAATCGGCACAAAGTCCATCGCTGCCACGATTTACACAACAGGCACTAAGTTTGCATAGTCGCCAGGGGTTAGGCATCAAGTCTGCATGATCGCCAAGGTTTACACAACGGGCACTAAGTCTACATAGTCGCCAGGGTTTAGGCATCAATTATGCATGATCGCCAAGGTTTAGGCACCATGTCTGCATGGTCGCCAAGGTTTAGAGTACACCAGGTGAACACATGGTTCACAACACCTACAGGTTGCGAGCCTGCTAGTGTTCCACTGGACTGTCTAGAATAGTCCGCGGTTGTCATTCATACTCTGCTGAATGACGGGGCCATCGTTTAGGAAAAGGCTTCTCACATCATCCACCTCTCACCCTCACCTCGTGCTCTATAACACCTCTTAACTCATCATCAAACTCATATTCCATCTATTACATCTACCCATGTTTTACCCCAACATTATCGTAGATATAAAATACATATACAGTTTAAATCATTTAAAACATGTATAAAATCGTTCATCCATCATAGACAGCAAGTATTCAGATAATATGTACACATAGCACGTAATTTATATAAAATACTTCATATCGATGTGTATGAAAGTAACTATGCACTCACCTGAGAAGGTGGTGACTCGGTACTCGGACAGCGCTTCGTTTACTTTAAAATAATTTCCTTCGACGAAACCTAGTATTATTACCGCTAGATTTTAGTCTAATATTTACTGTGACTAATTATTAGTCTTATTATTACTATATAAGCGTTTAAACAATACTTTCCAACCACTATGTACAGACAGGGGCCAGACATAAAACACCGGAGGGCATGACCATTTTGGCGTATAACACTTCTGAAATCCAACAACCCTATGCGGCACTTTAAACCAGATTCCCCGTACCGCGAGTAGTTAAAAAGATATTATAACGACACTTATATAAGTCATAATAATAGCTCAAATATTTATTATAAGTTCATAATAACAATATTAATTTTAAATATAAGCTATATTAAAATAGGGTAAGCATAACTTACTTACAAGGGGATTTTAGCTAGGAGTCAGGCTCTGTAGGGTCAGAACTTCGTCGTTAAATCTTTCTAAGAAAGATTCGAGCAGCGCTTCAGCGCTCACCTTACTATACTAAAAACTACAGAAAGAGTAGTCGAATCACGAGGGACCGAAATGCTCGGGGGATAAAGAGAGAAAGACTTTTGAATCAAGAGAATGATGATAGAAATATGAGAGCCCAAGGCTCTTATTTATATTAATTGAATTTTCAAAAACTACCCTCCTTAATTACTTAATGACCTTTTAGTTATATAAACAACTAAACACCCCTTTATAATACTATTTTAAATGGATTTAATGATATTTGTACTAAACTAATGTCGAAAGAACTCAACATTACTCTTATAATGACCGTATCGTTGATACCTTTCTAATGATATATACATATGTATATATATATATATATGTGTGTGTGTGTGTGTGTGTGTACGTATATATGATGTATACTATATTTTAGTACGTAAATATGCTATTATAATTTGTAACTCGTTCATACGAATTCCGTTTTTGACGTTCTTTATAACCACGCGTAGGTGGAGACGTACTCTACAGCTTTCGTTTAGAATCCGTCAGCTAATTTTTACTTTATTTTTAAAGTTATATTTTTAACTGGCCGGGACAAGATTGGTCCGTTAAAATCTCATAACTTCTTCATCCGATGTCCATTTTCATCTGTCTTTTTGTCGTTACGCTACTAATAACGAGATCTTTGATTCTCGTTTAGGTTGTGTCGGCTAAAAACCACTTGATCTAATACTCAAAATTCGGGCTATACACCGCTAAGCCGAAACTTCGAAAAATCATAACTTCATCATAATAAGTCAGATTTGGGCGTTCTTTTTATGGATGCTCTCAGGTTAACATATTCTAAGACTTTCATTTAGATTACTAAGGTTAAAAGAAGCTCTATCATAAATTCATTTTTTTACGTCTCCTGGTGTCTTGCCGGTTTTACCGTAAAACTTCGACGAGCCATAACTTCTTCGTTATAACTCGTATTCCGACGTTCCTTATATGTACGGAACCCTTGATACATATTCTACAACTTGTTTAAGATTATTTATTCTAAATAATCTTTTTTTCGAAAAGTCGTTTTCGACCCCTATTATCTCTAAATTGACTAGCCCAGATCTACGGGCGTTACAGGAGCTCAAGGATCAAATGAAATTGAAATATCCTCATCTTTTTACTTAGGTATTTGTCATAACTTAGTTCCTTAAACTCTAATTTCGGGACGAAATTCTCTCTAACGGGGGGATGATGTGACAACCTAAAATCTCTAGCTTGTATAAACGTTCAAATATATCAAAGTTAGACTCGTGTTGTTATCTTTTAGCACTGCTTAGGCTTTATTCTGAGTATTCTAAGACTAGTGCATCAAAGGAATCAATGTTTGGACTTGTCAGTTAAGGTTCCAAACCATCATTTTGATCATTTCTCTCCTTTACAAGTCAAAAATCTCGAAAACTCTCTCAAGTATCATAAGATTTTTGCTTCCAAATCTTCAAACAAGTAAGTGATTCCTTCCTTGTGTGTTAGATCCTTCTTAAATCCATGTTTCACTCTTGATTCATCCAAGGATTTCATCTTTTCTCTAGATCATCAAAGTTTCTCAAGAACACGGTTGTGTTTTGGACCGAAAACACCTTTCTTTGCCTTCAAATCGATCTTTGTGTGTTCAAGGTTTCACCTGACACTCTACATCCTTTTTCCAAACATACTTTCGTATCACTCACTACAGGTGGGTTCATACCCATTAACTTATCTTTTAAATGATTTTAAATGCTTTTATGGGGGGTGGGGGGATACAAGTAGAAAACATGTTAGTTATATAATCAATCACATGTGATTTATAACTGTGTTTCAAACAAAGGATTTCATTTACTTTAAACTTTGTTATCAAACAAACTACTTTTAAATTGTTTTATAAACTGACATCAAGTCATTATTATTTATTGTTCAAAACTATTTAAATGTATTACAAAACCTCTTTTAAACTTATATATTGTCAAAAGCATGTCTATATAAATATAGTTATATAAATAATGTTTAAAGGACTTAGGACTGCTAGCTCGCTTTATTTCCTTTTCCTTGTTTAGATGTGGACTTAGGGTATCGGTTATTTGTCCAAAGGTCGTCTAAATATTAGATATATATTATGTATACATATGTAGATAAAAAAGTACTATCAATCAATTCAGTACCTTTGGGTAGAAAAGGTATACATTCAGTTATTTATTCAATTACAGAAATCACTAGTAAACTATAATAGGTGTAGTTTAGGAGAATACTATAACATAGAATACTATAACATAAAATACTATAACAGAGAATACTATATCAGAGAATACTATAATAGAGAATACTATACAGAGCATACTATACAGAGAATACTATACAGATAATACTATACATAGAACACTATTATTATAGCAAGTATACTATAACAAGGTTCAGAAATAACATAATGTGAGATACTACTTCATGACACAACGACCATTTCGTTGTGTCACCTTTTGTAACCAGAATCTCGTGGAGGGAGAGCGTGAGTTTTTGTATAGATTTATACTGGATTGACTATCCTACACCCATGTTGTTCGCTACAGTGGGATTTGTAAGTCTACGGGTGCTATATGTCATTTCTTCCGACGTCTTTCATAGTTGTGTTATAGTCAGTTTAGTATGGTAACAATCTTATCACATTTTTCCCTAATTAAACCATTGGTTTTAAGGTAGTTATTACTTCAGTAGTTAATACAAATAATACTATAGTACACATACATTTTCCAATTATATTCAAATTGTGATCTTCTCACATAAAGGGTAATATAAAACTATATTTTGGTAATGATAGTCATATATGGGAAAAGCATTAACATTTACAGAGAAACAAACATACAAAACAGTCGGGTCTTGGTAGAAGACTACTTTTTATACTAGTAGAAAATATAGGATTTTCTAGGAGTTTTCAAACATATACAAACATTTATATTGAACATTTACAAACATTTTCATCGAACTTATACAAACATTGACACTAAAAACTTATGAACTCACTAGCATAAATGCTGATCTACGCTTTCAAAATAACTTGTATTCTCAGGTCATCAGTACATAGGTACCAATGGCAGGTTTTAAGAAGACGGAGCACAGTCAAGACTCGTCTTTTATTTTGGTTATTCATTTTTGGTGTCTTATTACTATTTAAAGAACACACTTGTATGAAATTATACTATTAATGCAATGGATGATGTTGTTGCTTATTTACTATTTTGCATTGTTATGATACTATACATGACGTCCTCTGCCCCAGAACGTTTCCGCCGTTCAGGTTTTGGAGTGTGACAGTCTGCTCAGTATTATATGATAGGAGAGATGCTTTTTATGTGCCTGATTGTATGAGCTTTAGAATTGCATGCTAGTATGGATTCCTATTGAGCGAATAGAATGGCTTGATTAGTGTATGCTGGTTAGATTTTCCATTGCTTGAATGTTGCTTTCTTTGAGCTTTGTGGGGTTCTTAGCAATGTGAGTTAGATACTAAGTGAATATGCTAAGTCACATGTAGCACATGTTGGATAATCTCAGAGTGACGGACTTGGCCCTATTGCGCAGCTCTCATTTGATTCCATCCGTTCTAGGAATGAGTATTTTACTCAAAGGATTATATGATTTTTGTTGCATGTGACTATATTCGTTCGGTAGCTAATTGACATTAATGTGAATCCTTCAGCAGCTAATGGCTTGGTGAGTTCGGGAACCTAGGAGAGCCTAGGATATGCTTAAGTAGGTTAGGGGTGCGGTTTAGTGAGTTTTGGTGCATCGGTTTGAGGAACTGACTTAGAGGATTTAGGAGGATTGCTGAGGAAAGTATGGATAGGTGTGGAAGGTAGTATTGGTCCTGTTATACTAAAAGTACAGGATCCATACTCGAATCGGTTAGAGTCTTGGAGAATCTAAGAAGCTTATGGGAAGAGGATTCTTGGGCATATTTTGATCATTGGCTTATTGTATTTCAGTTTGGAGATGAGCACTTAGGGAGGTGGTTCAGGTTCTAGTTCTGGTTCTGGTTCGAGTTTCGACTCAGGTGCAGGTACTGAGCCAATTAGCGAGCAGTTGCTGGATTTCATCTCATCAGAGACTTCTCACACTATTTCGGAGATCTTGGATGTGCTCTTGGGCGCATTCCGTGCTGAGATTATAGTTGTTGTTGGAGCTCGCACTCTTTGTTTCCAGGAGTTCCATGCATGTGGAGCTCCTGCGTTCCATGGGGAGTGGGACCCCATTGTCAGTAGGAGGTGGTTAGCGGATATGGTTAACGCGTTTAGAACGAGTTTTTACCCCGATGAGGAAAAGTTCAGATATGCTTCCTGCCTATTGAAGGACAGAGCACATGATTGGTGGGAGGAGGTTGGTAGCAAGTTGGGTGATCATGATGTTGATGTTATGTCATGGGATGACTTATCGACTAGGTTCCGAGCTGAGTTTGCTCCAGCGATTGAGGTGCAGCAGTTAGCACGAGAATTTATGGATCTCCGCTAGACTACTGAGACTGTGGCAACGATCACTATCAAGTTTCAGGAGAGGGCTTTATTGGCACCGCAGTATGCAGCAAATGAGGATAAAAGAAAGTGAGGTATCATGATATGTTGTGGCATGACATCAGGGAGTTTGTGAGTATTTTAGGGTGTGAGACCCTGAATGATATGGTTTCTAGAGCCCGAGAACGGGAGATTGATTTAGATCACCTTGGGAAGAGGGATCAGATCAAGTGCATATGGTGGAGGGTCTTGGGAAGAAACCCAAGACTTCGAATTAGCATTTGAGAGGCCAATAAGGTCGGGTTAGTACAACACGTGCGGGAAACAGCACAATGGAGTTTGTTGTTCCAAGGTTTTGGGTTGCTTCAAGTGTGGCCAGGTGGGTCATATCAGCAGGGATTGTCCTCAGGGGGCAAGCTCGTTATGTTTTTAATGCGATCAGGGGGCCACAAGAGGGTTGATTGTCCGATATTGAGGAGAGGAGCAATAAGTGGGCCTGATCCAACTGCATTGAGGATCACCGATAGACAAGAGAGTAGGGCAGGATCCCCAACGGAAAGGATTCGGGTTTTGTAGTGTCAGACAAGAGAGGTTAGGACTCCAGCAAGCGATGTTGCAGGTATGTATCTTTTGCTTTCTTTTTGGGATTTATCAGTACTTTGTTTCTTAGGATCTTACATCGGTTTGGGTAATCGTATCTTTGGATTCATTTCTTTTCTTATTTTTGGATTATATTCTTAAGAAATGTTATATGCCAATTGCATGCCATGAATTATTACTGGTTAATGAAGGGTTGCTTGTCTTGTAGTGGGTTGGGAGTGTTCGGTGTTATTTTGGTTTATAAACGAGATCAGTTCAGGGGCATTGTGTGGTAGGTTTATTGTCAGGATTTAGTGGGATAGTTATGCAACATCACTATGATTAAATGATTTTGGCAATTGCGCTTGGATTGGATTTTGGGGGGCACCAAGGGAAGTGGTCTGTTGCTGAGGTTTTGGTTGGAGCATCTGTTTATGTACTTCAATATTTGAGTGTGATATTATTTTTAAGCATTGGGGGGTATAAGTATTGTTGGGATTCGGGAAGTGTTCATCTGATTTTCTAGGATTGTGTGATCTTTTACGATTGGATAGTGACAAAACACTAGCATGTGTAAGCGCTGGTAGTCGGCAGATCGATCATTAGAGGGTAAGAAGGATTATAAATCCTTCAATTCTAGTGTGCTGTTAGAACTTAGTCTAATCAGAGTGGGGAGGGGGTTGTTTAGGTATTCAAGAACAGACTGATTGTGAAACTAGGATGAGTTTTGCATCCCTGCGCGGGGAGGAAGGCGGCCCAAGTGATATTTGGATTGAGGATTATGTGAGTTGGGAGTTCGGAAAACCTCCCAACATTGCAATCGTATGTTCTTGGTGCTTAATATCATGCCTTGGGGGACCCATGTAGGGGTTCCAATCATGTTTCAAGTTTGGTTGGGGAGTTCGGTTAGAGCATGTTTGAATCTGGTTAGAGCATATTTGTCAAATCTGTAAGAGAGATAGGGAGCAAGGTAGTGCTCCACCTTAGATGTAACATCCATAAAATTCATGAAAAATTTAAACTTTTTAAAGCAACCCAAAAATCATAATGGTTTACAAATAGTTTTCAAAACAGGTTCAAGATCAGAGTAATCCCAAAATCATGAAACAAAACATGAGGAGGTGCATGATCATGCCTTTTCCTTCCCGCAATCCTCTGAGGTACCTGACACATAATCCAAAACTGTAAGCCCAAAGCTTAGTGAGTTCCCCCAAAATACCGATACACAGTCAAATAGCACAAATATAATAACAGCATGCAAAGGGTCCACAACTAATAGACTGGATTACCCCTGAGCCCACCACATAAGTATGGCTTGCACTTGGCACATAGCTTATGTCTAGCTTGCTCCCTGGTCTGATCAGTCCTCGGACTGAATTCCACTAAGCCCTTAGTACAAGTCTGGGATGCCCTTCCCGACCCTCAGGTCGTATTTGGAAAGCTCATAAGCCCTCAGTGGCATGCTCTCCTTGGCCGTCAACTCATATCTGGTATGCTCCAAGGTTTGTTGGCTACAACACCGAGCAGTACAACCTCAACCCAACCCACACAATATGTCGACATATATGTTACAACTAGCATTTTGCTATGAAATTTTGTACTCATGTAGATATCATCTATTGTGATACTTCTAACTCCAATTTGATAATGTGCACTATGCTTATTCAATGACAAAAAACTTAATCAAGGTTCACAAGAGAAGCTCAAAACTCTATACAAAACATTTCAAATTGTCAATCATGAGTTGAAAACCCTAAAAATCTCGGTTCAAGGTTATTATGCACTAGGATTTTCTTATTAGGCCAAGTGATCCAATAAGCATTTAATTCGATTATTATGGGCCTAGAAACCCTAATTGGGTTCTAATTGGACCCACATTCATAAAACTTTAACATTTTGGTCCATGTGGGCCTAAAATGGTTCATATTATTCCTAATGGGCCAATTTGGTCCATAACTAATTCCAATAGCCCTAACGGACCATAAACCCTCATAAAGGGGCCTAATAGGCCGAGAACTATCTATTTGGGCCTCATAGGATCATAATCAAGCATGTAAGGCCCAAACTACCCTTCCTCTTATTCCTCACTTTCGACCCAACTATAAAAAAAATGGAAGAAGGATGGATTAAGAACTTGACAACACATGATTATCTGGAATGTATCTAGATAATCACATACTTCTAGATGTCTATTACCCTCCATGCAAAAATCTCTTCTTCTCCTCTCTTCTTATTACCTCTCGGTCAAATAAACAAAAAGTTGAGACTTTTGTGTCATTTACGGTTTTACAAGGACCAAAGGAGTCATATTTGTATAAAAATGGGTCCTTATGATAATCATATTTTCCAAGGGGCTAAAAATGTAATTTTTTGCATAATGGGCATCGACTTGTGCGATTACGGCTTTCATGGGCTTAAATTGTAAAAACTTAAATTTTAATGGATTAAATTGTCACTTAATACAAATTTGAGCTAAAAATGTAAATTGGTGGATTTAAGGGTTGAAAATGTCATTATCCTTGAATCCGGGCCAAAAATATTATTTTTATAAAAATTGGACCGAAATTGTCATATTTATCAAAAATGGGCTAAGAATGTAAATTCTCATAATAAAGGGCCGAAAAGATAAATTTAAACACAATTGGGCCAAAATATTAACATTTATGAATTTGGGCCGAAAATGAAGTCTTTAATTAAGATGCACCACAAATGTCATTTTATTAGAATTAAGCCCATAAAATGAAAACTTTTAGTCTGAAGGGATTTAAAGTGTCACATTTCCAAAAGAGGTGACTAAAATTTAAACATTTTCGGTTTAATGAGCCAGAAATGTCTCGATTACAAAAATTAGATTTTTTGTTATCTTCGTAAACCTCGAGCAAAAACAAACAACAGAATAATAACAAATGGACGAAATATATTAATAACATGTTTATTGGGCCAAATACTCTCGTTACATGGTTAATGGGCCTTAGTGGTCCATTTACATGTATATTAATAATCAATTTTACATGTTTATTGGGCCTAATCCTCTCGTTACATGGTTAATGGGCCTTAGGGGTCCATTTAAGTGTATATTGGGCCTAATATTTCCATGTCATGTCAATTGGGCCTTTGTGGTCCATTTACATGTTAATTTGGGCCTGAGCTATGGATCACATGTTTATTGGGCCTTAGTGGTTCATTTACATGCCTATTGGGTCTGAATTACCCTTTTACATGTTTATTGGGCCTTAGTGGTCCATCCACATGCTATTTGGGCTTGGACTAAAAATCACATGCTTAGTGTACCTTAATTGTCCCTTACATATCTGTTGAACTTCATACAATCACTTACATACTTTGGATTTTGAAAACTTAAAACATACACGTAAACATTATACATGGTGTGATACAGTAGTCGTAAGCAAGTTAAAGATCTAGTGAGACTTGTCGGTTGACACCTTTGAGTGTATGATTGTAGCTTGTAGTTATAACCAGAGTCTCCTGGAGGGAGAGCGGGAGTTTGTGTATAGATCTATACGGTGGTGACACCCCTACGCCTTAGCTGTTTGCTACAACTAGACTAGGCCAGTCTAGGGCAGCAAACCTTACCTAAATCAAATCGGCACCTGAAAACGCTAAGACAGGCAAACTAGTCGTTATCCAACATGGTTATAACGACTCACTTAGAGACTAACTCCATCAAAGATTTCGGTATACTTATACAAATCTTGACAAACATACATTCATCGATACTCGGTCTTTGGATTTTATGATTACAATACTTTATGAGCAGAAAATATCGGATTTTCTAGGATGAATACATTTATACAATGTTTTCTACTTAGAGAAGAAAATACAGGATTTTCTGGGCTGCATTTCATACACATTTCCAAAAATAGAAAACACACATGTATTAATACTCAAATTGATACATCACTCTTAAATCTTTTTTTTTTCCCAGAAAATATCGGATTTCTTGGTGGTTTACAAATAATACAAAAACCTTTCATTCAAATATGCTTATGAACTCAGCAACATTTTATATTGACCATTTTTGAAAATAATGTGTATTCTCAGGAAACCATTGAAGCAGGTTCGACGGAACGATCTAATGGACATTTTGTTATATTTTGTTTCATCATATTTAGACTATGTTGGCATGTAATATTCAAATAAAATACTTGATGCGAACAATGGCAGTTGTAATATTGTATGCATGGTGATGATGATGTTGTGTTTCATTTATATTCATTGTGATGATATTCCAAGAAAAGTCACCCAAGCCCCCGGACGTTTCCGCCGTCTGGTTTCGGGGTGTGACAATATAACAAATAATATCATATACAGATAACCAGACAGTATCACAGGTAGTCCTACAGACCTACTAGACTAGCATATCAAAACTAGCATGCATATTTATTCCATACTCAACTTATCAGCAATATCATGTTATCAAACCACTTAGTCGGCCTTGGTGCCTTAGACCCGAAAGACAACAAAGAAAACTCACCTCACAAGTAGCACATAACTGATAAGGCCCGACTCTAAATCACAGCTCTCTACTCAAATGCCTACCAAGTGACCAATTCCATCAAAATCCCAACAATACCCAAAATACCCTCAAATGTCAAACTTAGTCAAACATGCTCAAAATTGGTCAAACATGGTCAAATTCAAAGTCAACTGGTCCAAGTACATAAACTCACTGAGTCAACCCAGCCGAGTTAACCCAACCGAGTTAACCCAGCTGAGTTAACTCGAAAATGGATGATCCATGAGAGTATGTGGGGCGTACTACGGAGGTACGCGCAACGTACACAAGGCTTCACAGAAACCACCATCGGGGTGGCTGATCGAGTACGTGGGGCGTACGTCAGTCTATGCAGGGCTTACCTCGCAGATCTATTTCCTTCATTAAGTGCTTAATGACTTTATCACTTGAGCTCATACTTCAAATCCAAGGTCCAGAGGCATACTAGGGTCATAAAGTTCGCAACTTTATGACTTTCCATGTCCAAAAAGTCCTTAATGTAAGGTCTTAATCCATTAAGACCTTATACAAGAAGCATGGAGCCAAACTAGTTTAAGGGACCTCATTTTTATGGCTTAGAACCCTTCCTAGGGTCTGAAAGGACATCCCAAAACGTCCAAAACCAAACATGCATAGAAATGGGACTTTTAAGACAAAAGAACATCATAAAGCTACCAAAATGAGATCCAAGCAAACAATGCATCAAGGTGGAAACTTTTTACCTTTTGAAGATTCCCAAGAAGGTAATGATCCAAGATCCACAAGCTCGCTTCAACTTCTAATCTCCTTAATGCAACTCCTTCTTCCTTAAGCACACAAAAAACACAATTTTAGCTCAAAAAACTCTCTTATAGGGGTTAGGGTTTGCCAAAAATGACTCAATTGGTGGCTGAAAAGATGGGAGTAAATGGTCCATAAAGATGCTTAAATACTCCACAAACCCTAAAAATTAGCGTTTCACTTGGACATAAGTACGCCCAACGTATATATGTGTATGCCCAGTGTAATAGGGCATGCCCTAGTACGCTTATCATACTCACATGTACGCTTAGCGTACGCCTATTGCCTCAAAATTACCATTTTGCCAATAGGGCTTCTTAGGGATACGTCCTTACAATCCAAGGACCAAAATGGAAAATTTTAAAACCAAACAAAGGATTTAAAAATACCTGAAAACTGGGGTGTTACAAGTCTCCCCCACTTGATCTAGACTTTGTCCTCGAAGTCTGCTGAAAAAAACAAATATGGATAATGTTGTCGTATCTCAGCCTCCGGCTCCTAGGTCCACTCGGAGCCCCTCCGATGCTGCCATCGTACCTTTACCAAAGGTACTTCCTTGCTATGCAAAACCTTTACTTTCCTCTCCAGAATAGCTACTGGTCTCTCAACATAGTTCAGGCGCTCATCAACCTGGATATCATCCAAAGACACCACTTCATCCTCATCCAATTTGCACTTTCACAACTGTGAAACATGGAAAGTGTTGTGGATCATAAGCTCCTGAGGAAGATGCAATCTGTAGGCAGCCTTACCAACCTGGAAATAATCCGGAATGGCCCAATATATTGGGGACCTAATTTCCCTCTCTTCCTGAAACAAATCACACCTTTCCAAGGTGAGACCTTCAGTAACACCATGTCGCCAACCTGAAATTCCAACTCAAATCGGTTCTGGTCGGCATAACTCTTCTACCCACTCTGAGCAGTCTACATTCTCAGCCTGATCTGCTGAATCATCTCTATAGTCTGAAGGACCACCTCGGTCCACCACTTAACCCTGTGACCAACCTCAACCCAACAAACTGGGGTACGACGTCTCCGCCCATATAAGAGCTCAAAAGGTGGAGCATCAATGCTGGAATGAAAACTGTTGTTGTTGGAAAACTCTGCAAGAGGTAGGTAAGAGCCCCAGCTCCCACCAAAAGTCAATGACACAGGCCTGTGACATATCCTCAAGGGCCTGTATTGTGCGCTCACTCTGGCCGTCGGTCTGCGGATGATAAGTTAAGCTGAAGTGCAACCTCGTGCCCAGTTCCTCATGGAGCTTCTGTAAAAATTAGGAGGTGACCCGAACACCACGGTCTGAAAACAATGGAGATCGGAACCCCATGGACATCAACGATCTCACAGATATACACATTGGCCAACTTCCCGAATGAAATCTCTAAAATCACTAGGAAGTGGTCACTCTTTGTCAATCGATCCACAATGACCCAAATAGCATCAAAACCCTTTGCCATCTTCGGCAACATAGTGATGAAGCCAATCGAAATTTGTTCCTATTTCCACATGGGAACCTCTAGAGGTAGCAGCTTGCCATGCGGCCTCTGATGCTCGGCCTTGACCATCCTGTATATCAAGCACCTCTCCACGTACCATGCGATCTCTCTCTTCATAAACGGCCACCAATAGCTCAATCTCAGATCCCGATACATCTTGGTGCCCCCCCGATGGATAGAAAAACGAGACTTATGAGCCTCCTCTAACACAATCTTTCTGACCCCACAAGACATAGGAACCTTTACCCGACTACAATGGGTCAACAATCCACGACTATCTGGAACAAATATGGCGATCTCACCCCTGATCCTCTCTATCTTCCAGTTCTCTTCCTGGACACCCTTGATCTGAGCCTCCCAAATCAATCCCAAAAGTGGAGAATCCATTGATATCCTCATACACGATACTCCATGTGAAGACCCAGTCGACTTGTGGCTTAAAGCATCTGCTACCACATTCGCTTTACCCGGATGGTAAAAGATCTTGCAGTAATAATACTTGACTAAGTCCGGCCACCTATGTTGCCTCATGTTCAGGTTCGGCTGATCAATGATATGCCTCAAACTCTTGTGATCCATGTGGATAGTACAACGGACCCCATAAAGATAATGTCTCCAATTCCTGAGGGAAAAAACCTTTGTCCCCAACTCCAGGTCATACGTGGGATACCTCGTCTCATGCGGCTTTAGCTACCATGAAGCATATGATATCACCTGTCCTCTTTGCATGAGGACCGTCCCCAAACCTGTGATGGAAGCATCACATAATACCAAGAAATCCTCAATTCCCTCTGGGAGGGTAAAAAACGAGGCCTCACATAATCTGATGGGTTTTGAGCATTCTAACACTCCTATGGTGTGCATGCAACCCTATGTGCCTTGGACCTATGTTTTCACTATTATACATGCAAATATACAAAATTCCAAAGCATCATCTTAACTATCATATTATGGAGCAACTATACTACAAAAGACAATTTAGATAGTATACCTTTTGATGGAGCTTGAAGTCTTGAACCTTTAAGAGCTTAGCCCCAATAGTGTGGAAGCCTCAAATGGAATCACACAACACTGCCAACAAATGGAATAACTTGAGAAGAAGGTTACTTTGGTTCTCCCTATGAAATCATCCATTTCCCTCACTATGTGTATCCACTAGTTCCATTTCATGAACCATGGCATCCTTTATATAGTGTGGCTCATTAGGGTTACACCATGTAAACCCTAATGTGCATGACTTTCCATTTCCTTCATGATCCATGGGTTTTAACCTCCATGGAGTATCCATGGGTTACCACATGGGTTAAGCCCAACATGAATGACAATGGATCACAAGCCGACATATATAAGAATGATTGATTTACATAATCAATCCTCATATAGTTAATTAGTCTCTTTTGATCACAAAAATAATTCCGAATTAATTCTTGATCAATACAAATTAAATAGTATGATTTCATATTAATATATTAGAACTTATAATATATTAACATAAATCATAAATAACCTTTTCTCATTTGTCTATCCAATTGTTTTGATGTCATGCAACCTAAATGGACCATGCTACTCTCGAGTCAAGTACATACCAATTATATTGATGGACTTAGACACTAATCCAACAGTGTCCCATTTGGATAAGTGTAATAACTATTATTGCAAGTACGACTCCAAAATCCCGACTAGCAATTGTAGCTCTTAAAGCCGCTGTCGAACTCTGACCAAGTCAAATGACGTGTCCATTAGATAAGGGATCATATATTCCTCCATTCTAGATATCATATGGACTGAGACATGGATTATAATCATTCTCTTTGTCCATTTGTTGTTTCCCAATTCCTATTTATGACGACTGACTTATTCAAATCAGTCCAGGCTTGGCCAAGCACTTAGAGGTGTCATCACTAAATCATTAAGGGCCCCACATATATCGCTTTTATCCCTCCAAGGGTAAAGGGAATGGATAAATTTTGACCCAAATTTTCGCTTGTAATTACTTTTCAAATCACACACAATGATATGTTTTATAACAACCAAGTTACTGGTTGTGTTTACATATGTCAGTGTGCAACCAACTCACACGTCTCCGTTTGAAGAATATAAGATATTATTGTCTCATGATCACTCGTGATAAAATCCATGAAGTGATTCAAATGAGCGTGGGTTGAAACCAATACTTGAAACTCATTCCAGGAGCACTCAATAGCACTGCAGCCACTTTGTCCCAGACAAACTATAGACCCATTCATAACGGTCTTGCCTCAATACCTACTTCCAAAGTATGATCGACTGTAGATGGTTTGAATGACTTAGTTATTCGGGAAGTCAAAATATGCAAAGTGAAACACAAGAATAACCGAATCCAATATGGTTTCAGAACTTATGAATATAAATAAAACAGGTTTTATTTAATCACAATATTGATTACACATTATTCATTGCATAATGTTTCAAATAATCAACTTAATACTTGAATTAAAACGATAATTGTCCCATGCTCCAAGCATGCACACTATGTTTTCTAAACAATAGTTATGCCATACTCCAAGTATGCACACTATGTTTGTCTATGATCTTTACTTTGTGAAATAAATCACTTGAACATGATTCCAATGATGCTCATTTCACAATCCCATATCCTTACCGTAAATGTAAGAGTACCAAATTCTTGTCATTTACTGTAATCTGTTAGATTTTAAACTCATATGCATTGGTCCTCTTGTAATGACTATGCACAAAAGTCACAAAGACTTGGCAATAGACATTACAAGGTATTCCAATGGAGATCAATTCCATGGAAACAAAGTCTCACATTCAATGTACATTCCTTTGAAGATCCTTTTTGCATTAAGTTTTTCTAATTTTTCACAGATTTGAAGAATAACTTCCTCTTATGGAACCATTTCCATATTCCCATTTTGACTCTTACTTCTGAACCAGAGTTGCCTCTTTTCAGAATATGTCAATATGGCCCCTCTCCAAAATTCTACAACATACTTCCAACTGTCCATGAGAAACCAATATTAGGTAAACCTCATATTGTCCTCGACAATTTCTTAATCATTTCAATCATCTCTGGTTCTATTCCTTTTTATCTCTTAATACCCTAGGCATTTGGAAAATTTAGAACGGATAGATATTATAGCACATGCAATCGATGCTATATCTGAAGCATATGAGACATGATTCATGATGTCTCACATAAAGTCATGATACTTGACCAGTCTTTTGCTACTATATTTCTTATAATTTTCTATGTTCTCACAATTCGAATTATGAAAAGGGATCCTGTAATCATAATTGAATTTTAGCACGCAAATAATGTAATCATGACTAAATTTGATTAAAATCTCACAATCTATGCTTTTAAAATTGAAATGAAGTATAATTTCCTCTCCTTTAATCATAGCAAAACAAATTTTTCAACCCCTGCAAATTCACAAATTGAAACCTTTGTTTTCTATAATTAACATTGCTTACTTGCAATATTTACCATAATTAATTATGCTCCCACTAGCATAATAATTATTATCTTACCAGCATAACACTTATGCTCCCACTAGCTCTGACACATACTCAGAAATCAACTGGACTTCTAGAAATCGATGCCTCATTGACTTTCATTACCAAAGTTTAGATTTCTGATACGAGATGCTTCAATAAAACTTTCTCTAAGCTTCTCAAAATCATACACCTTTCCTTAGATAGCTCACATGTGTGTCTAAAAAATTATGAAGAGGGATGTTGTAATCATAATGTTTAGACCTTCTCCCATTCTCACAATTCAAACCATGAAGAGGGATGTCGTAATCATGATCGAATTTGAGAATGCAAGCATCACACTTGATATCTCCTTGAAATCTTCTTAGTGAAAGTGTTTCCTCACCATCATTTTCATGAATCGAAGAGAAACCTTATGACACTTAGATTTTATGGTGTATGTGTTCCTATCCATGTGAATTTGTCAAAATCATAATCACAAGACAAGGTTAGTGACAAATTCAAACTCATATGGACTGAACTTGTTCAATGTTAATTTCTTGTCACCTGGCAGCACAAGGACCTACCATTGCTTCCAAGTTGTTATGCACACAATTGAGAACTCATAGAACTCGCATACATCGTTAATTTTACCGGAATAGGCACAGGAACAAGAATTATGTCAACACGATAGGTTACAAACCTCAAGTCATGTGCCAATGATAAACTACATGTTTTATTCTTTATTAGTTCTTGAAACTCTTTCAAGATCTTCAAGACTCCCACTAACCTCTTGACATATTGGTTTCTTTTTGTCAAATACCATTACTTGATAACAAATATTCAAGAGGTAGTTCGGATTCTTATCAAGATAAACACTTCACACAATTGGCGTTAGTCGGTCTTTGTTTTATCCAAAACATCACAACTTACTAATTTCAAATGTACAAGAGTAGAAAACATTTTACTCTACATTTGACAAGTGTTATAAACCTTCTTTAAGATATGTCACTCAAGTAAAATCTTTGAGTATGACTCTAAGAATTGTTTTGGAACGAAGTATGACTCATGTTCTTGATTTAACCACTTCAATAATTCATGACTCCTCTCCTTAGCCATAAGAATGCACTAAGATGTCCTTAGAGGATCAATTATGATATTGTTTCATAATCATTAAGATGATCATAAAACATGATACTAAAGTACACTCCCATCTTTTCAGATTTTAGAAACTTTTATCTTTCTACCTAATTTGATTTTTCTCATTTGTTCTGCCATACATTGAAACTTTTTCATTGTTTCAAAATTATACTTAAACTTGTAAGTATAACCATATTTACTAAACTTTAGTAAATCATGACGAATAGTCTTATCGATCTTTGTGGTGGACTTGACCATTGCATAAGAATGTGTACTCGATCCCTTAGTCAACTCACTTGACTCACATGTACATGTGAACAAGGAATTAGTCTTAATTTCCCAAAGATGAAAATTCCCATTCATCATACAATACAACTTGCATGATTCCAAGTTTCTGTCCAATTGAAACTTAGGTGATGAGAATCTTTCCTTATTTGGTAAATTTAGACACTACCACAAATGAAAGAATCAAATTCATATTTCCAATATTGCTAGAAACATACAAACATCAATTTTTCATAAATGTCATTGCAAGGAGATATAAAATTAAACAAAAACAAAATTTTATTTATTTGTAAAATGCGGAATAAACTTTTCCTTACAATGCAATTACAAGTGCAAAACTATGCTATTACATATTTCCTGGAAATCTATCATAATTCCTAAGTAGTAGCTCAAAAATCCGATCTTCGAACTATGAGATTGAAATCCATCTTCGCGATCAGATTCAACATACTCTTCTTTTAAGCTTCCTTCCCTTTAGTTGATCCTGCAAAACATCAAAATGCGACCTAGTCATATCATGTATTAAGAATCAATAATTAGGAACTTAACAGAGTTAGATAGTGGACTTACTTGAAGCAGAGCCATACATTCTGATTAAAGTTCTCAGGTAGTCAGGGCAGCTTCGATTCCAATGTCCCTTTCTTTGGCAATAAAAACATACAGGCGCATTTCGTGCAATCTTAGTACTGAACTTTCTCTTATGATCAACATCTTTGATCATGGACAATTCCCTTCCTATAGGGGAAGGAATAATTTCTGGGATGTCCATGTTAGCTTGAGAGGCTGACCTGTTTGATTAGATGTCTAAGCCCATAACTATTATCGGTATGTACTCGACCCGAGAGTAGCATGGTCCATTTGGGTTGCATTTCACCGGAACAATTTGCATGGATAGTCTTTTGAGAATAGTATGTCTATGGTTTATTAATATAGTATAAGTGATAATATATCAATATGAAATCATATTATTTAATTAGTATTGACCAAGAATTAATTTAGTGATAAAAAATGAACTAATTAAATATAGACTCTTATATATATATATATATATATATATATATATATATATATATATATATATATATATATATATATACTAGTAATGTACCCGCGCGATGCGGCGACGCCAAATAGGTCATTTCGGTGATAGTTTCCATGCGGTAATTTAATTTCTTTTAGCGACTCATCGTTCTTTTTAGCGGAGAGTTTCTATTTCTAAAAAGTACATTTATATTTCTAAGTTGATTGCTATATTTTGCATTTGAAAATGCATTCCTATTTCTAAATCGTCTTTCCTTCAAGTTTGAAATTGGAATCGAGTATAATAAATGGAACTTGATTTGAATTTGGCGAACATCAAATAGTTTTATTTCAACCATTACTTTGTTTTGTAAAAATGACATATTTTGTTGTTTAGGTTAAAAAATAGATTATATTGTCTTTTTGGTTAAAAATTGGAATAAATGCAACTTAAGGACCAGTAAAGTAAAAAAATAAAATAAAATAAAAGATGAGTCAAAGTGTAAAAAAAATAAAAATTGAAAAGTTCTGGAGTTTCACGAATTTTTGATTTCAAATGATCCTAACTTTGTATAGAATTTCGGGGAATAGTTTGTTGGTGTTTTCAATAACTATCCCTCCTCTTTTTCTAATTCCACCCCATTGATTTGACTTTTTGTTTTTTGTTTGTTTTTTTTCCTATTTTGTTTTTTTGTTGTTTTTAATTCTTTTTTAATTTATATTATTATTATTATTTATTATTATTATTATTATTATTATTATTATTATTAATATTATTATTATTATTATAAATTTCGTACAAATTTCTATCATTCGGATGACATTATAAATTTCGTACAAAAACAAAGTTTGTCCCTATTAATTATAGATATTAATTGATACGGTATTACAGTCGCGTCGTGCGTTATACGGATTGAAAACATTTAGTTAAGCACTATACAGTGTTTCCGATTTTATATTGTCGTTCGAATTTATAATGTCCGGTTATATAGCCGTTCGAATTTATAATGTCTGATTTATAAAATGTTGTCCAAATTTTATTATAATAATAACAGGGATAATATTAATATTAAAATATAAAAATATTTAGAAACCGATTTTATATAACCATTCGAATTTATAATTTCGTTTGAATGTTAAAATTTTGTACAAAATTAATAATAATAATAATAATAATAATAATAATAATATAAATTAAAAAAGAATTAAAAACAACAAAATAAAAAAAACAATAAAAGACAAAAAAAATAATGTTAAATCAAATGTTAAAAAGTTGATGTGATTGACTTTAGGGTAAATATAGTTAAAAGGTTACTTATAAGACAACCCTAGTTTGTTTTGTTGATTAATTCCTTTCAAACGGCAATTCGCCATAAATAGTGTTCCCTCGACGAACAATTTATTTGATAAAAGTTTCATATTATAGAAAATACGCAATGCAAGTCTATATTATTACCATAAAAACAAATCCATAAATGCACTTGTGAAAATCAAGGACCACGAATAGTTTCTTATGGGTCTTTAGTTCAAATGATTTTAAGTTGTTCTTTCGAATCTCCTATTTTATTTAAACTTTATTTATTTATTTATTTTAAAATAATGTTGTAAAAACGTGGACATTACATCCAAAGAGATAATTTTTAGAAGAATTTTGATGACATGCTGATACTACATCCAAAGACATAATTTTAAACCATTATATGTTAATTAAATTTGAAGATATGTATGACTTTCTTAATGCTTTCGAAAAAATTGTGTTCAAGAAGCTTGCAAATGACAAAAGTAAATATTGAGAATAAATATATATTATTAAATAAAAGATAACTGAAAAAAATATCATCTAATTTCATTCTAAGGATATTTTAGACAATTGAGATAAATTTAAAAAAGGAAAATTTCATATTTTTGGGGATAATTAACTCTCTTGATTTTAAAATTCTAATTTTTTTAATTACTTTAATTTTAATTATAACGTAATTTTTATAATTAAACCCAATTTTATTATGTTAGAATTATATTCTCTACAAATTTTAGGATACATGTTTCTATTAGAATGATATTCTATGCGAATGCCAACACCGACTAATAAACACATTTTTGGATACAACTTCAAATTTTTCATTACATTCTTAAAAAAGTAAAAACTTTATATAATAGTCTATGACAATGAAATTCTCACTAATAACAAATAAAATTATGTATATTATTTGACCTTAATATTCTAGCAGAATATATTATTACATATACTCGTATCATTCTATTGTAGATTATTCTATCAGAAGAATAGCTATTTCATTGATCATCCATGAAATTATACATTTAACGAAAATAACTGTCATGAATCAAGTCATGTAAGAATAATATTCTCTGAGAATGCTTAGAATCACTTTCAAATTTGCGGTCCGTTCTTCAAGCATCAACTTCTGTCAAAACAAAACCAAATTGTAGTTTAGATTCCAACAAAATTGGAATTCATGATTCCATTTCAGAAACATTGACGAGCTCTTGAGAAAACAAAGCAAAAATCTTTGCAACGCTTTTCATTTGTAGAAGAAAAATTGACACAACATTAACATGCAACATACAAAAAAATTATGAGTTTATTACCATCGATACTTGGCTTGTGTTTCTGCTTTTGTGAGAAAACCTTTTGAGCGCCTTTCAGCCAATTCCATCTCTTTAGATCTCATATCAAAGTATAAATATCCAATCTAATGTTTCCTCTTGTGCAGCTTCGTTGGCTTTCCCTTCCCTGAAGAAGCCAGCTGAAAATAATCCAGAATAGGAGACTATAAGTACAATTCTAGAATATCAAAAACATTTTCAATCTTACAAATTGAAACAGGGTTCTTACTTCTTACTATGAGACTAAGAAAATATAACCAATTACATGATATGAGGTCCCAAAAGCTATTCCAATTGATTTGACTTGGTCTTCTCGTGGTCGATTCTTTATCAGTTCATCCTGACTAACCTTAATTATCTCAGGAGGAATCTCATTCCTACCTCTCTTGCCAGGAAACCTCGTCATATTTTGTATAGCGGCTGCTTTTGAAATTTCTAGTTGCATATTTCTGTCAATCCAAATTTCTGAAAACCCTAATTCCCAAAATTCAATTGAATCCCCACCTGTCGTCGGACCCTCTTCTGATCTCACCCCTCGCTGTTAGAAATAGAAGAGAGTAAGCGGAGAGTTGCTAATCAACCCTTGTTATCCTCGCTTCACCCTCCTCTCCATCCGATTCAGTCGATTAAACCACCTAAAACACCCCCTTGGAGATTAGTGATCTTCTTTGCCTTCCCCATTCGTGTGGCTGCTGATCGGGCTAGAAAGAAAAGAAAGAAAACATCGGTGATAATCGGTTTTGTAGTCCATGATTTAAATTGGAGAGATTAGGTCAATACCATGATTATAGGGATTAATTTTGGAAGTTACTAAACAATTACTAAATTACCCTTATTTTTTTATTTAATTATCTAATTTTTTATTTAATGTTGATTGGCCCACATTTATGCATACGATAACACAATACTTAGTTTAAACAAATGAACCTATATATATATATATATATATATATATATATATATATATATATATATATATATATATATATATATATATGGGCCAAGCTCATTTAGGTTGGGCTAAGCTTTCATGGATAGTCCATGGAGTTTTTAACCCATGGATCCTATGGAAATCAAAGGTCATGGGTATTAGGGTTTACATGAATGTAACCCTAATGCTCCATACTATATAAAGTGGTATTTGGCACATGAAATGGCACTAGGGTGTGAGAAAACAAGAGTGGGCCGATTTCTAGTGTGCTTACTATTCTCTCAAGTTTTCCAAGGTGTTTTTGGTGATTTGTGATTCCATTTGAGGCTTCCACACTATTAGGGCTAAGCTCTTAAAGTTCAAGACTTCAAGCTCCATCAAAAGGTATGTCATCTAACTAGGCTTTTGTAGTATAGTTGCTTCATATTATGCTAGTTAGGATGAAACCTTGGAATATTAAATTTTTACATGTATAATAGAGAAAACATAGATCCAAGGTTTATACGGCTGCATGTACACCATAGGAGTGTTAGAATACTCAAAACCCATCTCGACCTTCCAATCAAATTTGCTTGACCATTGTGCCAAATCATTTTTGATTCAGAAGCAATTAGCAAATAGGTAAGATCTATTAGGGTCATTTCGTGATCTGTCACATAGTTTTATTTAATGAACTCACTATATGACTCTAGAAGTGACTAAAGAACCCAGTCTTAGCCAACTTCCTTGGGAAAACGACACCCAACATTCTTAGCCTATCAATGTGTGCCTTCATCTTTAAGACATGTGCACACACCGACCTTCCATCTTTGTGTTTGCTATCCAATAGGACTTGAGTGATTCTGAACTTTTCAAGTCTTCAGGCTTGTGGGTCAGGGAAAATAATTAGAGGTGGTGGAGGAATACAAGTATGATTTCCATGATCCAATCGCGGGACATCATCTTCATTAGGTAAGCTTGTTCCAAGAGATTTGGGAAGATCATAGTTGCTTGATCTAGACATCTACAATGGGAGAAATTTCAAGTTAGTTGATTTAAATCCTTAATATAACACCCACTATGAAATATTAAGGCTAGGACCCAACACAATATTATAACGTGGAAGACAGATGCCGTAATCCAAGCTATAAAATATTTGAAGGTAGGTAAATAACGATTTACCAATTTCCACCACGAAAAACGAAAAATAAATTTAGGTCTTAAGTGAATTGAAACTCCTAGATCCTTTAAGATTCATTGAACTTTTCAATGGCATGTTTAAATCTCGATTGTGCCCTCACAAGTTTATGACTGGGATGCCAAGGATCAAAAACAAGGTGTGAATAACCATGCAAATTAACTTGGTACACATAATTTTTATCACCTAATCAATGTGTCGGTTAACCACACGCGCTCCACCAATCTATCATAAACATTAAGTTACCCTTTGCCACTCTTACTAGTCCATGTTAGTGTGTCGCTTTACCGCACATGCTCCACCAACGACTTGGTAAGGTACAAAGTGTAATTTCATGGGTTAGCACCAAATTCACATTTTCCTAAAGTAACTAAGATTGGGTATTTAGAATTATTTAGTTACTTTATACTTATTATTATACTTTTAATGAAAGGAGAATCACAGTCCTATCATACCCGTTCGGATAACGACCCTCCACCAGTCAAGGAAGCGGTGGGTGAGAGTGGACACCCATTAAACTGCCATTTTATAGGCAGTAACCTTATACCCCCTTATAGACCGACTTCGTGAATGAGGCCTACTGAAGGTAATATTGACTTTTACTCTTATACATATATATAAATATTAAACCTATAATATTATAGTAGTATAAGGGTTGAACTCATATAATATAATAAACAACCAAACATGTCAAGAAAAACTATGATCTAGATTAAACTCATATGAACAAGACAATTCAAATCAAACAATTTTCATGTAATTCGCCTAAACATTAAACTAATACAAAACATGAAACTTTTGACAATTATCTTTTGAATTGGATTAGAATAATCATTACCACATCAAAAACAAGTTTATAAGTTCAAAAACAGCTTAGGGTAATGATTCTAGTCCAATTCCAGCCTTAAAAGTCAAAAATCTACACTCGGGACCTCCAACTCGTAGAGTGTATGAACAAACTTGGCGAGTTGGTTAGATTTTTCCTTGGACTCGACGAGTTCACCAGTAGACTTGGCAAGTCCACTATTCAGAAAGCCATTTTTTCAATTTTTCAGCAATTGCATCAAGTATAATTGAAAACCAAGCCTAGGCTCTGATACTACTGATGGGTTTTTTTAGCATTCTAACACTCCTATGGTGTGCATGCAACCCTATGTGCCTTGGATATATGTTTTCATTATTATACATGCAAATATACAAAATTCCAAAGCATTAGCCTAACTAGCATATTATGGAGAAACTATACTACAAAAGACTAGTTAGATGACATACCTTTTGGTGTAGCTTGAAGTCTTGAACCTTTAAGAGCTTAGCCCCAATAGTGTGGAAGCCTTAAATGGAATCACACAACACCACCATAAAATGGAATAACCTGAGAAGAAGGTTACTTTGGTTCTCCCTATGAAATCGTCCCTTGCCCTCACTATGTGTATCCACTAGTGCCATGGGTTTTAACCTCCATGAAATCGGCCCTTGCCCTCATTAGGGTTACACCATGTAAACCCTAATGTGCATGACTTTCCATTTCCTTCATGATCCAGGGGTTTTAACCGCCATGGAGTATCCATGGGTTACCATATGGGTTAAGCCCTACATGAAGGACAATGGATCACAAGCACACATATATAAGAATGAATAATTTACATAATCAATCCCCATATATTTAATTAGTCTCTTTTGATCACAAAATTAATTCCAAATTAATTCTTGATCAACACTAATTAAATAATACAATTTCATATTAATATATTATAACTTATAATATATTAATAAATCATAAATAACCTTTCTCTCACTTGTGTATCCAATTATTTCGATGCCATGCAGCACAAATGGACCATGCTAATCTCGGGTCGAGTACATACCAATAATAGTTATGCACTTAGACATCTAATCCAAAATAATCTTTGCTAAAGGGTCTCAAATGCTGACTGCTGCTCAGGGCCCCATTGAAAATCCACCCCATTCCTTATCAGACAAGTGAGGGGTATTGCAATCTTGGAGAAATTCTAAATGAGCCTCCAATAGTACCCGACCAACCTCAAGAAACTCCTGATATCTGAGGGAAATTTCGGAACCTCCCACCGCATTACCACCTCAATCTTGGTCGGATCGACCAATATCTCGTCTTGGTTAATGAGGTGTCCAAGGAATTGAAACTCTCGTAACCAAAACTCGTACTTCGAGAACTTAGCATAAATTCGTTCTCGCCTCAAAACTCACAGAGGCTCGCGAAGATGCTCCTCATGTTGCTCTTTGTTCTTGGAATATACAAAGATATCATCAATAAATACAATAACCGAACAATCGAGCAATGACCTGCATACCCGATTCATCAAATTCATAAATACCAAAGGCGCATTGGTGAGCCCGAATGGCATCATCACGAACTCATAATGCCGAAAACGAGTCTGAAATGTGGACCACTCCACATCCTCCTCTCTCACCCTGACCTGATGGCAACCGAACCTCAGATCTATCTTGGAGAACCAAGTTGCACCTTGCAACTAATCAAAGAGATCATCAATCCACGAAAGGGGATAACGGTTCTTCACAATTAATTTTTTCAGCTCTCAGTAATCAACACACATTCGGTGTGAACCATCCTTCTTCTTGACAAATAAAATCGGCACTTCCCACAGAGAACTACTCGGTCTGATGAACTGCTTGCCTAGCAGCTCTTACAGCTGAGATGACAACTGATGCACCTCAGGCGGTGCCAAGCAGTATGGTGCCTTGGCAATTAGGGCCGCACCTGGCTTGAGGTCAATCTTGAACTCGACATGCCTCTCAGGAGGCACACCAGGTAACTCATCCAGAAATACATTGGCAAAATCCCTGACAATTGAGACCTCTGAAACTGAAACCCGATCCCCAACACGCGTATCCACCACATAAGCCAAATAGCCTGCACACCCATGCTGAATATATTGTCGAGCTTCGGCTACAAAATAGAACCTTGACCCCATCCTGGTTCCCTCTGTATAGATACCCAATTCTCCCCCACTCAGGGTTCAGACTACCATACGTTGGCCCTCACAATCAATCATAGCACCGAAACGAATCAACCAGTCCATAACTACAATCACATAGACACCCCCCATGGGCATAGGGATCAAATCGATCAGATAAGGCACCCCAAAGATCTCCAGAATACAACGTTGATATATTAATGATGTTGAAACCCTGTGTTTGTTGGCAATAGAGACTTGCAACAGACACTCTAACTCTGCAATGGGCATATCAAATCCCTACTGAATGATCATGACACAAAAGACCGACTCGCACCCGAGTTAAACAACACTAGATTAGGCAAAGAGTTCACCAGGAAGGTACCTAACATAGGTACAAACATAAGCATAACACAAAACATAATCAACATAATAAGGGATAGAAACATATCAGTCACAACATATGGAGCTTCCATGGTCTGCTCTGCAGTAAGCTGGAAAGCACGACCTCGAGCCCTCGAGGGCTCAACCCTACGCTGAATCCCATCAGCGATCCTCAAAGTAGCCGGTGTTGGAGCTTGCATTAGCCTAGTAGCAAGCGATGGGCAGGTGGCATTCACATGGCCAACCTGGTTGTAATGATAACAAATCCTAGAACTGATTGTCGAGGCCTGCTGGAGGCAATCCCTTGCCATATGGCCCTGCCGGCCACAATTATGGCATCCAGATGATGATCGGCAAGCACCCTCATGCACATTGTCACATTTCCAACAAATACGGCCCTTCCGGCCCCCAGATCTTACATTAGCAATCTTAAACAGCTTTGGCGTAGGCTGCAACTACGCCAGGGCTGGCCTCCGCTCCCTTGTCTGCAAATAAATCTCAATCTCATGACGCCTGGCAGCCTCCTGCATCTCCAACAATGTACCATAGCACTGAGTAGAAACAAACTGTCTGATATCTGTCTTGAGCATGCTCAAATAACGTGTCATCTGAGCCTACTCAGATGCAACAAACTCAGGACAGAACATATCCCTCTCCATGAAAATATTGGTGATCTCTATCACCGTCTCATAACCCTACCTCAAACCCAGGTACTCCTGGTCTAACCTCTCTCGCTCCACCTATAACGCCCTGTTTCGAATTGCTTCATTATTTGGGACCGTGGCCTGATCATCAGTTATCATAAGGCTTAGGGCCTTGGGGAAGAAAGGTTTAGACCCATTTATATGTGTTTTGTGTTGGTTATGTGATGATAGGGTTCGGTTTTTGTTTTAGAGCCCAAGGGTATCAATAAAGGCTTTGTTTTGGGCCTTTTATGAAATTTTTATTTAAGTTTGGTTTATTTTCAGATTAAATAAAGTTTACAAAAGTGTAGGGCTTCTCGTTACCTTTTAGTGTATATAAAAATGGATAAGGGATGCAAAAGTTATGATCATTTAAAGTTAGAAGGGTTTGGACCGAGGGTGGTACGCATGATGTACCCAGGAATTTGGACATGGGATGTAACGACCCAAAAATCAAAGGTAAAAATTTCATATTTATTATAGTGAAAACACAGATATCTTCTAAATCCAAGCATTCCAGAGAAATTTCTAATTAAAAACATTTATCACTCGTCCCAAAATCACATATTGCGAAAAACACGGGTGTGTACGCTGCGATCAAGTCGGACCCTTCCTTTCCAAACTAATGATACCTGAAACCATAAACAAAATTGTAAGCAAGAAGCTTAGTGAGTTCCCCAGAGCATACCCCACATAATCGACATAATCATATAAACCATATCATCCATATAAGCTACATAAGCCATGCATATAAACATATAAGGATGCCCTGGAAACCCTCCAGGGTCTTACTCTGGGTGACATGGGAACCCTCACATGGTCTTAACTAAGGATGTCATGGAAACCTTCCAAGGTCTTCAATCAGGTGCCATGGGGACCACCACATGGTCTTAACTAAGGATGCCATGGAAACCCTCAAAGGTCTTACACCCAAGTGCCTCGGGAACACCCCAAGGTTTTTACTAAGGATGCCATGGAAAGCTTCCAAGGCTTACACCCAAGTGCCTTGCGAACCCCCCCGAGGTCTTTCATGCAAGTATTACAAATACAACTAGTATACCACATACCACATAATCAACTAGCATACCACATAGAAAATAATGGGTTGGCCTTGGTGCCTTCAACCATTTGTATGGTGAGGAGACTCACCTCGAATGCAGAAGCTTCCTGAAAGAAATCCTTAGTTGTTGCCCTGTCCACTTCTCGGAGCTACCAATATCAAATGACACCCAATTAGCAATTGGGTTCTAATCCATAACTATAACTTCACACCTAAGGTATACAGACCATTTTACCCCTACCTGTCCCTGCCCAACACTATAAACCGACTATAATATTAAAGGACAAAAGGCCAATTAATCAACCAATGGCCCAATTTTCTAAATTGGGCATAAACCATCCAAAGTCCCACTCAAGGTCCTAAGGCCCAACCAGAGCCCAAACAAATACTGCTTAGCCGAAAGAAACAATCCAGCCCAACCAAAGCCCATTTCAAGAGTCCTAGTCCAAAAGCCCACAAAAGCCCACTGATGTGACGAATGCGCCGTGTTCCCTAATGGAGCGTTGGGTGTTCGTCGCCTGACGGAGGATCAGGACAGCCTGTCGGAACGCGCTGTGTTCCCAAGATGAACGCACGACGTTCTCGACCATTGGCCAAAAATTATCTCAACGTCTTAATACCTTAAGTCCAATGTCCAAATCCTCAAAATAGCTTCATATCAGTAACTTAATTCATAAAGTTGACAACTTGGCACCTTTATATGGTCCAAAAGGACCCAATCACGATTTTAAGCATTCGAACTCTATGAAGAGGCCAAGATGCAAGCTTTCACCTTAAGATCTTAGTCTAAACATCCAGATCTGATTCCAAGGGACTTCTTAAGTCATAAAGTTGGCAAGTTTATAACTTAGCATAATTCAATAGGACCCAAATCAAAACCCTAAGTCCCAAACTTAATCAAATGACTACTAAATGATGCATGGAGGGTTTTTACCTATCAAGGTCCAACACTATAGACCAACTATAATCTAAAGGGACCAAAGGCCAATTAATCAACCAATGGCCCAATTTTCCAAATTGGGCACAAACCAACCTAAGTCCCACTCAAGGTCCTGAGGCCCAACCAGAGCCCAAAAAGATACTTCTTAGCCCAAAGAAACAATCCAGCCCAACCAAAGCCCATTTCAAGAGTCCAAGTCCAAAAGCCCACAAAAGCCCACTGATGCGACGAATGCGTGTGTTCCCTGATGGAGTGTTGGGCGTTCATCGCCTGACTGAGGATCAGGACCGCCTACCGGAATGCGATGTGTTCCCGAGATGAACGCACGGTGTTCCCGACCATTGACCAAAAATTACCCCAATGTCTTAATACCTTAAGTCCAATATCCAAATCCTCAAAATAGCTTCATATCAATAACTTAATTCATAAAGTTGACAACTTGGCACCTTTGCATGGTCCAAAAGGTCCCAATCATGATTTTAAGCATTCTAATTCTATGAAGAGGCCAAGATGCAAGCTTTCACCTTAAGATCTTAGTCCAAACATCCAGATCTGATTCCAAGGGACTTCTTAATTCATAAAGTTTCCAGCTTTATGACTTAGCATAATTCAATAGGACCCAAATCAAAACCCTAAGTCCCAAACTTAATCAAATGACTACCAAATGATGCATGGAAGGTTTTTACCTATCAAGATCCAACACTATAGACCAACCATAATCTAAAAGGACTAAAGGCCAATTAATCAACCAATGGCCCAATTTTCCAAAGTAGGCACAAACCAACATAAGTCCCACTCAAGGTCCTGAGGCCCAACCAGAGCCCAAACAGATACTTTTTAGCCTAAAGAAACAATCCAGCCCAACCAAAGCCTATTTCAGGAGTCCAAGTCCAAAAGCCCACTGATGCGATGCATGCGCCGTGTTCCCTAATGGAGCGTTGGGCGTTCATCGCCTGACTGAGGATCAGGACCGCCTGTCAGAACACATTGTGTTCCCTAGATGAACGCACGACGTTCCCGGCCATTGACCAAAAATCACCCCAAAGTCTTAATACCTTAAGTCCAATGTCCAAATCCTCAAAATAGCTTCATATCCGTAACTTAATTCATAAAGTTGACAACTTGGCACCTTTGCATGGTCCAAAAGGACCCAATCATGATTTTAAGCATTCTAACTCTATAAATAGGCCAAGATGCAAGCTTTCACCTTAAGATCTTAATCCAAACATCTAGATCTGATTCCAAGGGACTTCTTAAGTCATAAAGTTTCCAACTTTATGAATTAGCATAACTCGATAGGATCCAAATCAAAACCCTGAGTCCCAAACTTGATCAAATGACTACCAAATCATGCATGGGAGGTTTTTACCTATCAAGATCCAAACTTTATGATTCTATAACCTCAAAAAGGACCAAATATAAAGATCAAAGGTCATGAAGTAACTTTTATTCACAAGAACCACCTCAAAGGGACCAAAACCATAACACAATACCACTTATCTAGATCTACATGACAGAGTTGTCAAGGTTGAGACTTTATACCTCCAGAAGATAGACATATGTACACAAATCCTGGATCCAAAAGCTCCAAGTCAAGCAATGACCCTTCAAGAAATTCCTTCTTCTTCCTCAAGCACCAAAACACTCATAAATCGCCATAAAGCTCAAGAAAAGCACAAATGGAGGCTAGGGTTTCATTCATAGGGTTAGAGAGGATGGAGGCTGAAGAATGGAAGAGGTTTGGGTCCATTTTGATGCTTATAAAGGGGCCAAACCCTAAAAACAAAGCTTTGAAATAGTGCAGTGAACGCCCTACTTTCCCAAGTTGGCCCGCATCCATTTCCCTTTTGAATGCCATGCATTGCCACCGGGTACACCATGCGTACCTGATTTGGCCCAAAACCCTTCTAACTTCAAATGGTCATAACTTTTGCGTCCTTTATCTATTTTCTACGTTCTTTATATCCACAAAAGGTAACAAGATGCCCTACACTTCTATAAACTTTTTTAGCCTGAAAACCAAACGAAATAAAATCCAAAATTCATAAAAGGCATGAACCAACACCATTATCGATACCCTTATGCTCTGAAACACAAACCGAATACCAGATCGCCCAAATAACATCATTCACCTCCAAATGAGCCTAAAATCAATTCTTAAAGGGTTATATGTCTACAAATACTCAATCCTTGATCATTACCTCACAATTGGAAACAATTCGAAATAGGGCGTCACACGGGAGCATTTGGGAACGCCATGCGTTCCCCAAGGGAGCGTGCTACATTCTTCGGGCCAGATTAAAACCCTAATTTAGGGTCTTGGACCATATTTAATGACCGTACTCACTTGCTACACATCCTCCACTCAAGGACTAAACATGACAATTCAATAAAGAACAAGGATGAAAGAAATGCACCTGAATCTCGGGGTGTTACAATTCTCCCCCACTAGAACTAGACTTCGCCCTCGAAGTCTCATTCCTCGAACAACTCTGGATGCTGCCCTCGCATCTCCGACTCTGACTCCCAAGTCATCTCGGACCCCTTCCGATGTTGCCACTGAACCAAAACCAAAGGTACCTCCTTGTTCTTCAAAACTTTGATCTTCCGATCTCTTATTGCCACCGGTCTCTCAGCATAATTCAGGCTCGCATCCACCTGAATATCCTCCAAGGGTACCACTGCCGACTCATCGGCTATACACTTCCGCAATTGTGACACGTGGAAAGTGTCATGGATCTGACCTAACTCTGCAGGTATCTCCAACCGGTAGGCTACCCTACCTATCCTTGCCACTACCCGAAAAGGACCGATGTAACGGGGCCCCAACTTGCCCCTCTTCCTGAATCGGATCAATCCTTTCCAAGGAGAGACCTTCAGGAGAACAAAGTTGCCGACCTGGAACTCGAGCTCGGACCGGCGCCTGTCCGCATAACTCTTCTGACGACTCTGAGCGGTCAATAACCTCTGCCTGACCTGTTGTATCTGCTCAGTCATCTGCAACACAATCTCCGTACTACCCATAACACGCTGCCCGACCTCTCCCCAGCAAATGGGGGTCCGACACCTCCTCCCATACAACAGCTCAAATGGTGGCATACCAATGCTCGAATCATGGCTTTTGTTGTAGGAAAACTCCGCCAAGGGCAAATACGTGTCCCAACTCCCCACGAAATCCAACACACATGCCCGGAGCATGTCCTCGAGCGTCTGAATCGTCCGCTCACTCTGTCCGTCAATCTGGGGGTGATATGCGGTACTAAAATGCAGCCTAGTATCCAACTCCTCGTGAAACTTCTTCCAGAATCTAGAAGTGAAACGCACATCTCGGTCTCAGACAATCGAGATCGGCACTCCATGCCGTGATACCACTTCCCTCACGTACATCTCTGCTAACTTCTCTGCAGAAGAGCTCTCACTGATAGCTAGGAAGTGGGTGCTCTTTGTCAACCTTTCCACAATCACCCAAATTGCATCGACTCCCCTAGCAGTCCTTGGCAATTTGGTGATAAAGTCCATGGTAATCTGTTCCCACTTCCATTCGGGAACCTCCAACGGCTGCAACTTACCATGCGGTCTCTGGTGCTCGGCCTTAACCCTACGGAAGGTTAAGCACCTCTCAACGGACCACGCGACATCCCTCTTCATACAGGGCCACCAATACTCTCTCTTCAGGTCTAAATACATCTTAGTGGCCCTAGGATGGATTGAGAATTTCGACCGATGAGCCTCTTCCATCAAAATGGTACGCGTCCCTCCCACAAACGGTACCCAGATACGCCCCTGAAATGTCATAACCATTGGTAACGAACTCCGATACCAACCCAACAACTCGCTCTTTCTTCTGCATCTCAGGCTGCACAGCCTCATCCTGTTCCCCACGAATGGTGTCCAACACTGGAGCTATCATGGTCAATCTCAAACATACATCTCGCAATGGGGTGCTCTCCGCCCTGCGGCTCAGTGCATCGGCTACAACATTAGCCTTGCCCGGGTGGTACAGGATCTCACAATCATAATCCTTGACCACGTCCAACCACCTCCTCTGTCGCATGTTTAGATTTGGCTGATCCATCAAATACTTCAGGCTCTTGTGGTCTGTGTATATCGTACACCAAACCCCGTACAAATAGTGACGCCAAATCTTGAGGGCGAACACCACCGCCCCCAACTCAAGATCGTGGGTGGGATACCT
The DNA here is from genome assembly GCF_052625555.1 of Lactuca saligna. Taxonomy (NCBI): domain Eukaryota; kingdom Viridiplantae; phylum Streptophyta; class Magnoliopsida; order Asterales; family Asteraceae; genus Lactuca; species Lactuca saligna. The sequence goes on along the minus strand of NC_136424.1, from coordinate 213,065,041 downwards.
CGACTCATGAGGCTTCAGCTGCCTCGATGCGTATGCTATCACATGCCCTCTCTGCAACAGCACCGCTCACAATCCCAAGATTGACACATCACAATACACCGCAAAGTCCTCCATCCCCTCCGGGAGGGCTAACACTGGGGCTTCACAAAACCTCTAGCGAAGCGTCTCAAGGGAGGTCTGCTGCTCTGGTCCCCACGAGAAAGCGAAACCCTTCCAGGTTAACCTTGTGAGTGGCACGGCGATTTTGGAAAAATCCCTGATCAATCTCCGATAATAGCCTGCCAACCCCAAGAAACTCCTGATCTCGGACGGTGTCCTCAGCACCTCCCAACTCATCACTGCCTCCACTTTGGCCGGGTCGACCAAAATCCCCTTCTGGTTAACGAGGTGCCCTAGGAACTGGACCTCTCGCAACCAGAAATCACACTTGGAGAATTTGGCGTAAAGCCTCTTCGATCTCAGAACTCCGAGGATCTCCCTCAGATGCTCCTCATGCTGCTCTCTGGATTTCGAATACACCAAAATATCATCGATGAACACGATCACCGATCGATCCAACATTGGCCTGCACACTCTATTCATGAGATCCATGAACACTGCCAGGGCATTGGTGAGTCCAAAAGGCATCACCACAAACTCATAATGCCCATATCGAGTCCTGAACGTTGTCTTCTGGATATCCTCATCTCGCACCCTTACCTGATGATACCCCGATCTCAAATCGATCTTGGAGAACCAAGATGCTCCCTGCAACTGATCAAACAAATCATCGATCCTTGGCAACGGGTAACGGTTCTTGACTGTCAGCTTGTTCAACTCCCGGTAATCAATGCACATCCGGTGTGAACCATCCTTCTTCTTGACGAAAAGAATAGGCGCTCCCCACGGCGAGCTGCTCGGCCGAATACACCCCTTTCCCAACAGCTCCTGAAGCTGCGAGGATAACTTTTTCATCTCTGGAGGTGCAAGGCGATAGGGCACCTTGGCAATAGGCGCGACCCCCAGAACCAAATCGATACTAAACTCCACTTGCCTCACGGGAGGCACACCTGGCAACTCCTCTGGAAATACATCCGGGAACTCACGCACTATCGGAACCTCCTCAACTGACCTCGGCCTCTCTGAATCAAACCGCGTATCCATCACATACGCCACAAAGCCCTTACAACCCTACTGTAGACACTACCTCACTCTAGCGGCCGAACAAAAAGCTGACCCAGAACGTGTACCCTCGTCGTACACCGTAAGAACTCCCCCACTAGGGTCTCGTTTGGTCACCAGCTATCGCTCACAGTCGATAACCACGTCGAATCTGCTCAACCAGTCCATGCCCACAATGACACAGACATCACCCATCGCAATAGGAACCAAATCAGTCGGGAACTCAACGCCGAAAATCTCGAATACGTACCCATGGATCACCTCCGTGGCATATATCACCCTCTCGTCAGCTATGGAAACTCTCAGAGGCCGACTCAACGCCTCACGACTAATGCTGATATGTTGACTAAAAGCCAAAGATACAAAAGACCGACTCGCACCCGAGTCAAATAACACCAAGGCAGGTACATAATTCACAAGAAATGTACCTACGCATAACATAATATAAGCACAATATCTCAACATCAAAATAAATACACGAAAGAATACATACCAGCCACGAAATTGGGCGTTGCGCGGACCTTTTCTGCGGTTAAGTGAAAGGCTCTCCCTCGTGCCCTTAGCGCCTCGGCCTTCACTGGCCGACTCTCGGTAGCTCTGATGGCGGCAGGGGAAGATCCCTGAGATGCTCCTTGTGCTGATCCCTGCAACTGCGGACACTCTGCCTTCCGGTGTCCAGTCTGGTTGCAGTGAAAACATACTGCAAACCCCTTGGGGAAATCCTTGGCTATATGCCATTCCTTGCCACATTTGTAGCAAGACCCTGCTCTGCACACTCTGTCGTGGCTCTTGCCGCACTTGCCACAAGTGCGGCCCCTCTGGCTCCCTGATCTCGAATCGGCGGGCTTGGCCCGCGTGGCTACCGGCTCAGACTGCACCGGTCGCTGATCCCTCCCCTGGGACTCAGCCTCCTCCCTAGCCTGAGTCTCCAGCTCTATCTCCCACTTCCGGGCATTTGCCTGAAGCTCGGAAAACATTCGGTATGTCGAGTTCGCCACGAACTCACGTATGTCCCTCCTCAGAATGCTCAAATATCGACTCATACGTGCTTTCTCAGAGGACACGTACTCTGGGCAGAACATCGCCCGCTCATGAAACATCCTCGTAATCACCGTAACAGACTCAGTACCCTGCTTGAGGGTCATAAACTCCTGGGCCAAACGCTCCCTCTCCACCTGGGGAATGTACTCATCTCGGAACATAGCAGTGAACCTCTCCTAGGTCACTACTGCAAGCTCAGCAAGCGTATAATGCGCCGTCACAAATTTCCACCAGTCCTTCGCTCCCAAGCGAAGCTGGTTCAGCGTGAACCGGACTCTCAAATGCTCAGGAGATGAGCAAGTAAAGAAACACCCCTCTATGTCTGAAATCCATCTCATCACTGCAATCGGGTCCTGGGTCCCGTCAAACTCCGGTGGTTTTGTGTTGCTGAACTCTCGGAACAGCAATGCATCAACACCCTGCGGCCTCGTCGCAGCTATAGCTGCAGTGGCTACAGCAACACCAGCCTCAGAAAGAGCAGCGTACTTCTTATCAAATGTCTCTATCAACGTGGTCTTAATAGACCCGAACATCTCTGGTATCTCTGCCCTGATGGCCGCAGCCACCTCGCTTAAGTATACTCACATTCGAGTACTCCATCCTACTTGTTCCTCGGTACTCCAAGGATTCTTACTTGGGCTGTGCACTGACCCGGTGTCTTCAGTAGTACGGGCCCAATACTACCATCCACAACGCATCAGCATCCACCCCAAGTCCTCCTCCCGGAGTCCCAAGTCCCAAGCACTCTACTCTCTCTAATCATATGATACTCACAAACAGATCTCTCATACTCTCCTCGCTGCTACCTAACCACTCTGAAATATTCATAGCAGCAAGACTCCTAGACTCATGCATCACATATCAGGCCACTCTAGTCCTAATAAGAATACCTAGTCTACTCTAGCATGCATATCGTAGCTCATCAGATAACATATCACATCATATCTCATAACACTTATAATAATGGTATTTTGGGAAATCACCGTTCGGGTGCTGGCTGTTCGTACACACAACTCTGCTCTGTTTGGATCGCAAATTCTTCTTTTGAAATTTTTTTTATTGTCAAGATTTTCTCAAATCCTCGGTTTGAGTTCAGATACGCCCGAAGGTGCACCCGGATCCCTCAAACCTAGGCTCTGATACCAACTTGTAACACCGTAAAATTTAAAACAATTTTTCACATTTGAAAGCGCATTTTAATTAAAAGCATTCATTCATAAAATGTCATAACATCATGTTTTTAAATCACAAATGTCTCCCAAGATCAAAATACATCCAATCCCATATGTGTGTATGAATCAAGCCGGCGCCTTCCCGCGGTCATCACTGGTACCTGAAACACATAACACTGAACACTATAAACATAAGCTTAGTGAGTTCTCCAAAATACCACACTAATCACATAATAGCCACTTGAGGCTGTAACTCTATTGACCCTCTGGTCAATGTGTCTCAGTGGGGCCCTCCAACCCAACTCTCTGTGGGCCCTCTGGCCCTAACTCTAGGGACCCAAAAGTCCCAACTCTGTAACTCTGAATCATGCATATAACATATCACATAAACCACAAAACATAATAACATGCAATCACACTGGCATATAACTCTATAATACTCTGTCTCTTAAATCTATTACCACACTAGGTAAAGTATAATGAGAAGACTCACCTCAGGTATCTCAGTAAATCTCTGACTCGGTAACGCTGGCCTAGCCTCCGCCTAATCATATGAAAATAAGACTTTATTTAATATAACTTTCAAAGGCTAGACTATGTTCTCTTATGACACTCTCAGAAGGGTAAAAGACCATTTTACCCCTCTCATAGCTCAAAGGCCCCACATTAGACCATACCGTAAAAGTCAACCAAAAGTCAACTCTACGGGTCACGTTGGGCGTACCCGGCTGCACCACAGAATCGGGGAGCGCCACCCAGTACGCGACGCGTACTAGAGATTACGCCCGGCGTACTCCCCTGCTTCAGCCCTTTTGCTCTTGAGGTCTTAAACAGTTAAGACCTACGTCCATATTTTAGATCTGATCCCTTCTAAGCCCCTTAATCCATAAAGTTGATGACTTTAAGCCTTTGCATGGCTGAACAAGTCACTAACTCCCAAAATGATCCAACCTTCAACTCTAGAAGGCTTAAAACACATGCATGACTCCAAAGTAGCATCCAAGATGGGAACTTTATGGCTCTACATCACTAATAACACTGAAAAGGGACAGATCTCGGACCATGGAGCACTTTACACTCATAAAGTCTCCACCTTTGGGGTTTTTAGCCCTAAAAGGACACATACAACAACAACCAAAAGAAGAGGAAAGTATGGAACTTTATACCTCCTAGAGTAGCTCTTTCCTCTGTAGATCCCAGATCCAAAATGACACCTCAAGCTTTAGCCTCCAAGATCTCCTTTCCTCGTTCTTCTCCAAGCCACTAAAGCACCAACAAGCTCAAATCAACACTCTCTCACTCTAAGAATGATGGGGCTCTCTTTTAGGGTTTCACTCACAGATATGGAGGCTAAGGAATGAGCCATAACACCCTTTAAATAGTGCACAAGGAGGATTAGGGTTTTTGCACCTGGGTCGGGTACGCCCGACGTAACTCTAGGTATGCCCTGCGTACCTTGGCGACTCCGCGTCCAAATTAAGCGCATGAGTACGCACAGCGTACCCCTCTGGTACGCCCAGCGTACTCACTTGCTACACATCCTCCCCTCAAGGACTAAACATGACAATTCAATAAAGAACAAGGATGAAAGAAATGCACCTGAATCTCGGGGTGTTACATCTCTAACTCTAAGAACAAGCTTCATGTTGATTTTTGTGTGTTTTGGTGCTTGAAGAGAAAAAAGGAACTTCTTGAAGAGTCAATGATTGACCTAGAGCTTTTGGATCCAGAATTTGCTCACCTAGATCTAACTTCTGCAAGTATAAAGTCTCAACCTTGACAACTCTTTCATGTAGATATAACTAGTTGGTTTTGCTTCCTTTGTGGTGGTACTTGTGAGTAGAAGTGACTCCAGAACCTTTAAGCTTCATATTTGGTCCTTTTTGGGGTTATCAAGTCTTAAAGTTTGGATCTTGATGAATATAAACCTTTCATGTGTCTTTTGTTGTTAAGTTTGGGACTTAGGGTTTTGATTTGGGTCCTATTAAGTCTTGCTAAGTCATAAAGTCAGGGACTTTATGACTTAAGAAGTCCCTTTGAATCAGAGAGCTGGAAGTTTGGACTAAGGTCTTAAGGTAAAATCTTTCATCTTGGCCTCTTTATGGAGTTAGAATGCTTGAAATCATGATTGGGTCCTTTTGGACAATGCAAAGGTGCCAAGTTGACAACTTTGTCGGTTAAGTCAAAAATATGAAATTATTTTGAGCAGTTGGACGTTGGACTTAAGGTATTAAGTCATTGGTGTAATTTTTGGACACTGGCCGTGAACATCGTGCGTTCGTCTCAGGAACGTCGTGCGTTCATCTCAGGAACGCCGCACATTTGGTTTATCAGTGGATTCTTTGGGCTTTTTTCTTTGGACGTGATTTTGGGGTTGGACTTTCTGTTTTGGGCCATGTTCGAACGTATCTAGTTGGATATCCCAATTTGGGCTAAGGAGTTTGGGTTGGGCCTTAGTGGGCCCAACTTGGGTTTGCGCTTTAGTAGGCCCAATTTATTTAGGCCATTAGTGGGTCGGGTTAGATTGAGCCATTGTTGGGCCTATGTTTTTGGTTTATCCCTTGTTATTAATTGTGATATGTTTGGCTTGGCTCATGTAACATCCCAAAATTTCAGGCTAAAAATTTCATTTTTTTAATATAACTAAAGCACTATTGTAACTTTGTCCGCACATTGAAAAGCATTTAAAAAAAACATTTATCAGAGTTCATTCCCGGAAATCACATATTGCGGAAAAACATAGGTGTATGCGCTGTGATTGTCCCGAGCTCCTTTATTGAAAACTAGAGGTACCTAAAACCCCAACAAAAGACCGTAAGCATGAAGTTAGTGAGTTCCCCAAATACAACATACCAAACATACAAAATTGATCCATACATGTCATACATAACCGTGAGCTATACATATATCATAATCAATAAAGGTGCTATATGTTGCACATAGTCTTGCCTTAATGCCACGGGCCACCACGTGGTCTTTCTTGCTAAGTCAGGGGCCACACCTTGGGTCTTAAAGACAAGTGTCAACAGCCACCTCCTGGTCTTCCATACAAGCAACACAAACACAACTAGCATGCACACTAATCTACTTAGATACCTAGCATACAGTGTTTCAGGAGTCACCTCCGGTCTTGCGTACATAATGCCTAGGGCTAATCTCCGGGTCTTCCTACAATACATAATATCATACAGTGTGCCAGGAGCCTCCGCCTGGTCATTCATACATAATTCCTAGGGCTAACCCCCGGGTCTTACTACAGTACATAAACCAAATGGGCCGGTATTGGTGCCTTCGACCCATATAAACAGTGAGGAGACTCACCTCGATTGCTGAACTCCCTGCAAGAAATCCTTAGTTGTTGCCCTAACAACTCCTCGAGCTATCAATACCAAAATATCACCCAATTAGCAATTTGGACCCAAACCATGATCCATAATCCATACTTAGGGGTAAATTGACGATTTTACTCCTGGCCCAATAAGATTCACAATTAAGGCCCAAATCCCCACATAAAGGCCCAATTACTACTTAGCCTTCCCAAGCCCACTAGTGGCCCACTAATGGCCTAATTTTCCAATTAGGCCCAACTCCTCAAATGGGCCTTCCTTTTAGTCCAACATCCTCTTAGCCCAAAGTATCTGATTTCTGATGGCCCACAAACGCCTCAAGTAGCAAAGTCCAATGAATGGCCCAAACCGAGGCCCACTTGTGCGAAACCCACTCTGACTAAGTACGCAGGGCGAACTCAGCTGTACGTAGCGTGTACTGGGTTCGTGACATGTATGATGTGTACCAGCTTGTATGCCCAGCGTACTCCTCTGTTAAGTCCTTTTTGCTATTAAGAACTTAATGATTCAAACAATGGGACCAAAATCACAGATTTGAGCTCTACTTAACGTCTAAGCCCGTAAAGCCACTAACTTGGTGACTTATCATGCCCCAAATAAGCTCAATATCCAAAAATGGCATTCTACTTCCATAAAAATGGCCTTATCTCATGCATGATGTAACAACCCGAAATTTTCCATCGCCGAAAACCCATTATACCCGTAAAAATTCGCCGTTTATCGATTCGTTCCGATTTCGTTTCGGGCTAAATTATTTAAACTTATATGTTTATTATAATCTAATGAGTGTCCAAACCCCGTAGGAACTCATGAAATTAGCCCAAAATGTTTATTTCAGAAATTTTAGAAACGTCCCCGCCGAGTTACGGAAACTTAATTGGGTGCGACCAAAAGCCCCGTTTAATGCCGGTATCGGGTAGAATTCCACTGTGTCCAAGTTTTGGGACCTATTTAAACGTGTTCAAGCTTTCATTTGAAGCTTTTGCTTCATCTCTCTACTCTCTCTCTAACCTCTCTCCTCAAACTCAAGAATTAGGTCCAAAATCATCAAATTTAAGCTCCAAATCACCAAGGTAACTACCCTAACTCCTAGTATAACATCTTAGACCTTCAAATTCGAGTTCAAATCATGGAATAGGACCATATTCATGAGTTTACGGCCCTAGAACAGTCCTAGGCCGTGAACTCACATAAAATGGGTTTTGGAGCCCAAAAACCCTTCCAATCGACCTTTGGAGCTTAGATATGGCTTAATGGCTTAATGGACCGGACTTAGAACACCTTGAACTTAATTTTTGGAGAGTAAATATGATTTTACTGCCCAAGATCATGCTTGGGCCGTAAACTCCATATCATGGAGAGTAAACACATATTAAAGGGGTTTTTAAGCCCTTAAACCCTTCCAAAACACCAATAAGGCTTAGATACGACTTGTAGAATTATGGAATTGGCCTTGGAACACATTGAACATCAATTTAGAGGAGTAAACTTGAGTTTACTAGCCAAGAACATGCTTGGGCCGTAAGCTCATACTCTTGGGGAGTAAACTCCTCTAAATGTGTTAAAATGCCACTTTAACACACCTAAAGCCTTGGGATAAATTCTAGAATTGTTTACAAACAAGTTTTGGACCTTAAAACATATAAAATCACCCTTTCATAAGAGTTCACGGCCATGAGGGTGTTCATGGGTCGTAAACTCCTAAAAGCATGCCAAAAGTCCCCCAAAAATTGATACAAGGCTTAGGAAAACTCATTAGAATCATGTGTGATTAATTTAGGGCCAAAACTTTAAGAATTGGATGTGAGGGGGGAGTTTACGGCCGTAAACTCCATGTTTACAGCCATAAACTCCAATAAATGGTCACTATGTGAGATTCAATCCATTCCAAAGCTTAAAATCCAAGTCTAGCATTATTCCCCAAGTGTTTTGAAGCCATTTAGCAACCAAAATTACCCTACCATGAGTTTACGGTCGTAAACTCATGGGGAATATGCCAATAGGGCCGAAAACTCATGTATGAGTTTACTCTTGAAGAGTAAACTCAATATCCTAGCTATATATGTCCCCAAACGTTACCCGGATCCTTTCAAACACTTGTAATGGGGTGTTTCCACAACTAGAAATGTATGTCCTTAACAAATAAATTAATCATGTCCTAATTAAATACAAACATGTATCATTTCATAATGCATAGGAATCTTGTACATTCACGAACCCAGATCTGACGTTTAGGACCCAAACTGACGCGTTTCTCAACCGGTGAGTTCATACCCCTACCCTTTTTCAAATGTTTTCCAATGTTTTTCAAATGTTTTCAGGGGGGAATACAAGCAAAGGTACAAGGGAATCTTGTACTTAAATGTATTTTCAGTTCAAAAGTTTTATTTCATGTATGTTTCTAATATTGAAAATCGTGATAACTAATGGTTCGAATTGCAGGGTAAACTGTTAGACTAAAGTCAAATTTCTTTAACAAGTGTTTTGATCTATATTACTTTTGTAAAAGAAATCATACTAATCATAATTAAGATTAATACTATACGACTACGAATACAACCAATAGGATAAGTACGAATACGAATACAACCAATAGGATAAATATAAATACGAATGCGAATACGAATACGAAAACGAATAGATATAGGTATACGAATGCGAAATGACGTCTTTGGATGACACTAAGACTTTGAATATACACTTAGTGTACCCCTTGAGTGTCACCAAAGTTTCGAATTTAATGCGAAAGTACGCCTCTGGACCTCTACTGAGTTTCAAATATATCCGCCTCAGAATGTAGACAGAGATTCGAATATACAGCTAATGTACTCTTTTGGAACTCATCAGAACTTCGAAAATACTGTAATGTACGCTTCTGTGTGATTCCAAATATTCGAAAATACAACTAAATTAGTGGATAATAGCCATTCGAAGGTAGAATAACTAAGGGTTTAGAATACTTAACTAATACTACAAGTATGGTAATTACTAGTACTTCGAAATCAAACCTAAGAACCAACCGCAATACATAGGAAAATATGGGATTTTCCTGAGAATACATAACAACTAGTAACGAATTGAGAAACGAATAGACAACATAATACATAAGAAAATATGGGATTTTCCTGAGAATACATAACAACTAGTAACGAATTGAGAAACGAATAGACAACTTAATACATAGGAAAATATGGGATTTTCCTGGGATAGCATAACAATTCATGTACGAATAAAGTAACAAACGAATAACTAAACTATTAGGAAAATATGGGATTTTCCTGGAATGACATAACAAATCGTTTTCGAATTTGTAACAAAAGATAAGTAAACTGTTTTCATAAGAAAATATGAGATTTTCTTGAACAACAACGTTTTCAAAAAGCAAAGGAAACTCGTTCTTTTCAAAACTAAACCCCTTATGAACTCACCAGCTTTATGATGATTTTCAAACCGCTTGTATTCTCAGGTCAGCATTAGACAGGTACACCGCCACCTTTTGGATAAGACGGAGCGTTCCGAAGACTCGTCTTTACTTTAGTTCATATGATATATGTATAACACTTGTATAACCTTTCTTTCAAAATAGATGTAAACAATATTATGTAATGTAATGTTTTGTGTTTACTGTTTTACTATGTGCATTGGATTTGATACTCAACGTGGAGTCAACCCCGGAAATGTTTCCGCCTTTGGTTTTCGGGGTGTGACAGATTGGTATCAGAGCCCTTGTTTATAGTGAACAAGTATACCAAAGCTTACATGGTATAAGACTATAAACATTAAGGGGCCTAAGTGCTCTGAACTAAAAGTATACTCTACAAATATAAGTATTTTCTAAAGTATACAAGTATACCCGACCGTCGAAATCCGTAACTACAAGTAGAACAAAATATAAGTAAATGGGTGTTGTACGCTGCGGTTAAACCTGGGGAGTTATGTAGTCGTGTCTAGGATCAATATAGCCTGGCCAACTATATTCATTCGAGACACGGCCAACATGTGCTTGGGAGTGACTGTGGTACGCAACATACCTAAAACTTACCCAATATCCCAAACAAGGAGTCGTCGTTGCAGCGAACCATGAAATACTATGGGAGTATTTCTCGAGCCGATCCGTTGTAGAAGTTTTCATTTAAGCGTTGCTCCTTGATCATTCCTTTAGAGATAAATTATTTGCTTTGATAACTCCTTCCTGTTTTATCGCTTAAAATTATATCTGTCTTGATGAGATATCCCCTGATCCATATCTTTTAATTCAATTTAGAGGACTTATGATCCTCCCTTTCCTGATCTCTTTAGATCAAGATGCCCCCGAGGAAAAGACCCAGCTCGAAGAACACCAACAACCCTCCGCCGCCACCACCTCCTCTTCAAATCGATCTGGAAACACTTCAGGCAGCCATTACTGCCACAATATCAGCCATCCTGCCTCAATTAAACCCCAGTGTTTCAGGGGGTGGTACCCAAACCCAAAACCCGGAAGGTAATCAAGGACACCAGAAGGAGTGTTCCTATAAAGACTTTATGAATGCAAAACCCACATTCTTCAATGATACAGGGGGTATCATTGCTCTAACTCGGTGGTTACAGAAGATCGAATCTATCTTCGAGATTTGTGCCTGTTCGGAATCCGATAAGGTAAAATTTGCTGCCTGTACGCTCACCGATAAAGCTTTGACTTGGTGGAACAGCCGAGTCAAATCCCTGACTCTACCTGTAGCCAATGCTATGGGATGGGAAGTTATGAAGGAACTACTGCGCACGGAGTATTGCCCTCGGGGTGAAATTCAGAAGCTGGAGCATGAACTCTGGAACCTGAAGATGAAAGGTTCCGATATCGCCGCTTACACTTCAAAGTTTGACGACTTGGCACTCCTTTGTCCGGGGATGGTTACCCCGGAGAGCAAAAAGATTGAGAGGTTCATCTGGGGATTAACCCAGCCAACAAAAGGGAACATTATAGCGGCGAAGCCAGATACCTATGACAGCGCCAAATGTCTAGCGCAAACCCTGATCGATCACAATGATGACCAAGAAGAAGCAGACGCCACTCCCGAGCCAACAGAAACGAGTGGCGAGAAAAGAAGGTTTTGGAAAAAGAAGAAGAAGAGTCAGTCTTCCCCAAAACCCTCGAAGAAACAGCAGATAGTGGGAGTCCACGCTGCCACTACCCCTGTCGTTGTATCTGTTGTAGGTTCCTCAGCCCAAGCACCTGTCACCGGATATGCCGGTATCCTCCCGTGGTGTGACCGATGTAACTACCATCATCGTATCCCAGGTCCTTGTCGTGCAAAGTTTTGTAAGAGCTGTGGCCAGGAAGGTCACCTCGCGCGAAGCTGCAAAACCCCAACCCCATCAACTAGTCAAGCTTCCGGAGCTGGTATTGGTCAAACCTGCTACAGTTGTGGAGAGGTCGGGCATTATAAACGAAACTGTCCTAAGACAGTAACATCTGGCAACACTGGGAGAGTCCTGACTATGGGACAAGAAAGGACAGCCACCGACCCCACCGTTGCCACAGGTATACTTCCCTTTGATGAATTTTGTGCCCGTGATCCTTTTCGATTCTAATGCTGAAAGAATTTGCTAACCATTCGTTCAAATATCTTTCTAAACTAAATCCTTCGTTAGTAATCAAAACGTGTACCGTCGAGATGACCAACCAGTGAGAAAGAGAACGTTAATGTCATACCCTTAGATCTTATCCTCAATTCGGATGATTATTCATTTCCATTCGATCTAATGGTAAATTTTTCGTGAAAAGCTTTGATGCGATCATTGGCATGTAATGACTGAATCTCATTCATGCTGTCATTCTTGTCTTCGAAAAGGGTAGTCCGTCCGAATTTTTCCTTTGACCCGACTCTCATAATTCTCGGCATCAAACCTAAATCCAACCTTCGCATCTTCGTGTATCAAAGTTTAGAAAGTTTCCCATGCATTCCTCGTCCGTGTGATATTCGGGAAACGAGAAGTCTGCAACTCTTTCCCCGATGCCTTTCCCGAAAATTCTCGAGAATTCCTTCCGAACGTCTAGTCAAGTCTTATATCGACCTAATCCCTGGAACTGCCTCGTAACCGAACCTCCGGGAGGATGATGTATCCAATACAGCGACCAGGACCTGGCATGATCACCACGAGTTCGTAGTGGTTCCCTTCGTGTAAACATCTTCCCTGGTTATGTAGATAACCAAGGCCATTATACCCGTGCACCTTTCCAAAAGCTAAGATGATAGGGAACTAGTCGGCACCAGAGATACCTATTGAAACCTGTAACTTAGTAACATTAGACCCTTCGCGATACTTGTAAGAACGATTCCGTAAACTTCAAACTCCGGTTACCCTTGGAACTTAGTAACACCCATATGATACTTCACGTTTACGTCCTTAAAAAGTATCTGCCCAACGAAACCAAGACGCATCCCGATAGTGAGGGTTCGCTGGAACGTCAAGTGGAGACCCGATTCCAATAGGGAGCATGAAAACTCAGAGCAGCAGATCCATCCACATCTCTCTTTATTTCATGATTGTGTTTTTAATCTTTGAATTTCGGGACGAAATTCCCTCTAATGGGGGGGATAATGTAACAACCCGAAATTTTCCATCGCCGAAAACCCATTCTACCCGTAAAAATTCGCCGTTTATCGATTCGTTCCGATTTTGTTTCGGGCTAAATTATTTAAACTTATATGTTTATTATAATCTAATGAGTGTCCAAACCCCGTAGGAACTCATGAAATTAGCCCAAAATGTTTATTTCAGAAATTTTAGAAACGTCCCCGCTGAGTTACGGAAACTTAATCGGGTGCGACCAAAAGTCCCGTTTAATGCCGGTATCGGGTAGAATTCCACTGTGTCCAAGTTTTGGGACCTATTTAAACGTGTTCAAGCTTTCATTTGAAGCTTTTGCTTCATCTCTCTACTCTCTCTCTAACCTCTCTCCTCAAACTCAAGAATTAGGTCCAAAATCATCAAATTTAAGCTCCAAATCACCAAGGTAACTACCCTAACTCCTAGTATAACATCTTAGACCTTCAAATTCGATTTCAAATCATGAAATAGGACCATATTCATGAGTTTACGGCCCTAGAACAGTCCTAGGCCGTGAACTCACATAAAATGGGTTTTGGAGCCCAAAAACCCTTCCAATCGACCTTTGGAGCTTAGATATGGCTTAATGGCTTAATGGACCGGACTTAGAACACCTTGAACTTAATTTTTGGAGAGTAAATATGAGTTTACTACCCAAGATCATGCTTGGGCCGTAAACTCCATATCATGGAGAGTAAACACATATTAAAGGGGTTTTTAAGCCCTTAAACCCTTCCAAAACACCAATAAGGCTTAGATACGACTTGTAGAATTATGGAATTGGCCTTGGAACACATTGAACATCAATTTAGAGGAGTAAACTTGAGTTTACTGGCCAAGAACATGCTTGGGCCGTAAACTCATACTCTTGGGGAGTAAACTCCTCTAAATGTGTTAAAATGCCACTTTAACACACCTAAAGCCTTGGGATAAATTCGAGAATTGTTTACAAACAAGTTTTGGACCTTAAAACATATAAAATCACCCTTTCATAGGAGTTCATGGCCATGAGGGTGTTCATGGGCCGTAAACTCCTAAAAGCATGCCAAAAGTCCCCCAAAATTTGATACAAGGCTTAGGAAAAATCATTAGAATCATGTGTGATTAATTTAGGGCCAAAACTTTAAGAATTGGATGTGAGGGGGGAGTTTACGGCCGTAAACTCCATGTTTACAGCCGTAAACTCCAATAAATGGTCACTATGTGAGATTCAATCCATTCCAAAGCTTAAAATTCAAGTCTAGCATTATTCCCCAAGTGTTTTGAAGCCATTTAGCAACCAAAATTACCCCACCATGAGTTTACGGCCGTAAACTCATGGGGAATATGTCAATAGGGCCGAAAACTCATGTATGAGTTTACTCTTGAAGAGTAAACTCAATATCCTAGCTATATATGTCCCCAAACGTCACCCAGGTCCTTTCAAACACTTGTAATGGGGTGTTTCCACAACTAGAAATGTATGTCCTTAACAAATAAATTAATCATGTCCTAATTAAATACAAATATGTATCATTTCATAATCCATAGGAATCTTGTACATTCACGAACCCAGATCTGACGTTTAGGACCCAAACTGACGCGTTTCTCAACCGGTGAGTTCATACCCCTACCCTTTTTCAAATGTTTTCCAATGTTTTTCAAATGTTTTCAGGGGGGAATACAAGCAAAGGTACAAGGGAATCTTGTACTTAAACGTATTTTCAGTTCAAAAGTTTTATTTCGTGTATGTTTCTAATATTGAAAATCGTGATAACTAATGGTTCGAATTGTAGGGTAAACTGTTAGACTAAAGTCAGATTTCTTTAACAAGTGTTTTGATCTATATTACTTTTGTAAAAGAAATCATACTAATCATAATTAAGATTAATACTATACAAATACGAATACAACCAATAGGATAAGTACGAATACGAATGCGAATACGAATACGAATACAACCAATAGCATAAGTACGAATACGAATGCGAATACGAATACGAATACAACCAATAGGATAAGTACAAATATGAATGCGAATACGAATACGAAAATGAATAGATATAGGAATACGAATGCAAAATGACGTCTTTGGATGACACTAAGACTTCAAATATACAGTTAGTGTACCCCTTGAGTCTCACCAGAGTTTCGAATTTAATGCGAAAGTACGCCTCTGGACCTCTACTGAGTTTCAAATATATCCGCCTCAGAATGTCGACAGAGATTCGAAGATACAACTAATGTACTCTTTTGGAACTCATCAGAACTTTGAAAATACTGTAATGTACGCTTTTGTGTGATTCCAAATATTCGAAAATACAACTAAATTAGTGGATAATAGCCATTCGAAGGTAGAATAACTAAGGGTTTAGAATACTTAACTAATACTACAAGTATGGTAATTACTAGTACTTCGAAATCAAACCTAAGAACCAACCGTAATACATAGGAAAATATGGGATTTTCCTGAGAATACATAACAACTAGTAACGAATTGAGAAACGAATAGACAATTTAATACATAGGAAAATATGGGATTTTCCTGGGATAGCATAACAATTCACGTACGAATAAAGTAACAAACGAATAACTAAACTATTAGGAAAATATGGGATTTTCTTGAAATGACATAACAAATCGTTTTCGAATTTGTAACAAAAGATAAGTAAACTTTTTTCATAAGAAAATATGAGATTTTATTGAACAAAAACTTTTTCAAAAAGCAAAGGAAACTCGTTCTTTTCAAAACTAAACAGCTTATGAACTCACCAGCTTTATGCTGATTTTCAAACCGCTTGTATTCTCAGGTCAGCATTAGACAGGTACACCGCCACCTTTTGGAGAAGACGGAGCGTTCTGAAGACTCGTCTTTACTTTAGTTCATATGATATATGTATAACACTTGTATAACCTTTCTTTCAAAACAGATGTAAACAATATTATGTAATGTAATGTTTTGTGTTTACTGTTTTACTATGTGCATTGGATTTGATACTCAACATGGAGTCAACCCCGGAAATGTTTCCACCTTTGGTTTTCGGGGTGTGACACATGAACACATCAAGACCTTCAAGATGGAAACTCTCTGTCTTAGGGACTCAAATAGAACCAAGGGTGGCAACCCTAATCCTAGGAAATGGATTTGAACCATAAAGCTTCATCCTAGGGTCTAAAAATGTCCAAAACCCAACACAAGAGATATAAGGAAATAACCGTCAACTTTAAGACTTTATACCTCAAATGAGAGTCAAAAGATGATGGGGTTCTGGATCTAAAAGCTATATCTTCTTCAATGAATATTCAAGAGTGAACACCTTCTTCAAAAGCACCAAAATACTTTTCTAATGGCCTTCCAACCTGCAAGAACACACAAGGAGGTATTAGGGTTTCGTGAAAGCTATCTAAGGGTGAGAGGGTGACTGATCTTGAAGGACATAATGTTCTTTATATAGTAATCATCCCAAAAAATTAAGGTTTTGAAATGAAGGGAGTACGCCCGACGTACTCACAAACCACCCGCGACTAGATAACCTTATACGGTGGGTGTAACCCAGCTTACTCTAGGCGTACCCATCCAAACACACACATGCATTCCTTGCATGCCTGGGACTGCCTAGCCACTTATCTCAATTAGGGACCAAAATATTGTCAATAACTTCAAAGTGCCATAACTTCCTCATCCGAGGTCCGTTTCCAACGAACCTTAAATCCACGAAAAGGTAGCAAGAAGCCCTAGGCTCCTAATAACGTGCCCAATCCTTAAACCTTTCCAGATTAAACCCAACATCCATAAAAGACCGAGGTACCCAATTACAATTATACCCTTGGCTTCTGAAGACACAAATGTACACTTGGATCACTTATACTATAACACCCACCTCCGAACTAGGCCAAATCCTTCCTTTCACAAGGTCTTAAACCTCATGACAAATGATAATTGGGTCGTTGCCCCGAGCAACAAAACACTTTCAAAATCGGGTGTTACAGCTCAGTGTGTGGAGCCGTTCGCATCAGCAACGAGTGAGGGATTCTGTTATTAGTCAACAAAGGCGAGTCTCCTTACTAGTTTTAGTGGGTCAAAGGCACCAATGTCGGCCCATGCTTATGTTATGTGAGTATGCTAGCTATCTGCGTGACTCTTGCATGTGTTATGTGTTTATGTGCTTATCAGGCGGGGCCCAAAGACCATTTTGTATGCAATGTATATATGTGATTATTTCATGTGTACATGTTTACTAGATATATGTATGTTGGGTGGAGCCTAATGCCATTCGGGGCCCGATGACCATTTTGTATGCTATGTATCTTTGTGATTATTGTATGTGTATATGTTTATTTGATATATGTATGTTGGGCAGGGCCCGATCTACAATTGAGCGGGGCTCGAGGTCGGGGGGAGAGGGCTATGATAGGGCGGGACCCATTATGTGTTATTTGCATGTATGGTATGTGGTATTTTGGGAACTCACTAAGCTTTGTGCTTACAGTTTTTAGTTTATGTTTTAGGTGATTCGGTTTTCAAAAAAATGGAAGAGCTCGGGATGATTGCAGGGCACACCACATGTTTCCGCATTCTGTGATTTACCCCAATTTATTGATATTTCGCTAAATCTTGACCACCTTGGTATTATGGAAATGATATGTATTAATGATTTATTAAATTAAAAATTAAATTTTATGTCATTATTTTTGGGACGTTACAAGTTGGTATCAGAGCCTTGGTTTGAGGGATTCGGGCACACTCTCGGATGTTTCTGAACTCAAACTGGGGATTTGGTAAAGTTTTTCAAAAAACAAATATATTTTAGAAAGAGATTTTTCTAAAAGAAGAAAGGGTGTGGTGCATGCAATCAGCTGAGCTCAAGTAAGTTTCTCCCGAACTACCCATACATGTTATCTAATATGATTTGATCTGTGAATCACATGCTAGTTCGAGCTAAGGATCTACTCATTTTTTCATGGTAAAATGCTAGGTGAGATGCCTTTGCATGCCGGTTGTATTAGCTTGTTGACTTGCTTTCTAGTTTTGATTAGCCAGTGATAGGTGGGCTTGATATGTGATGCCTTGTAGCCTAGGAAGCATGGGATGCTAGATTAAGTATAGTTTGTATGTGTGAGGCAATTAGTAGCGGGAGTGGGAGCTCCTATTATGAGTTGTAGTATGTGGGATAGGATGCTTGTGATTATTCGGTGGATTGGAGTGCTACTGCACGAATGTTGCTTGTTTTGTGCTTTGTGGAACTCTTATGTGATAGGAGTTAGCTACTAAGTGAATATGTTAAGTCATATATGACAAAGGTTGAATAATCTCAGAGTGATGGATTTGAACATATTACACAACTCTTGTCTGAGTCCAACCATTGTAGGGATGAGTCTATTACTCAAAGGTTTTATCTAAGCTTTGTCGCATATGATTGTATCCATGAGGTGGGTGACTGGCATTATGGGGAGTTCTTTAGAAGCTAATGTAGGGTGAGGTCGGGAACCTAGGAAGGCCTAGGGTTTGCTTCAATGGGTTTTTTTTGCACTGGTTAGCAAGTGTTTGACGTATGTATTTGAGAAGGTGACTTAAAGGATTTGGGAGGATTTTCGAGGAAAGTATGGATAAGTGTGGAAGGTAGTATTGGGCCCGTACGATTGAAAGCACATGATCCAGACTCGAATCTGGGAGAGTCTTGGAGCATCTAGGAAGCTTTTGGGATGAGGATTCTTGGGTATATTTGGATCTCTTGCATGTTGCTTTCTGTATGGTGTTGAGCACTCAGGTATCGGGTTTAGATTCTGGTCCCGGCTCAGTAGCGTGAACTGAGCTGATCGATACGCAGACGCGGGATTTCATCTCATTGGAAGTTACTCACGGTATCTTGGAATGGACCCTGATGGTATTTAGTTTAGTCAAGGTAGGAAATTTGGAGTTCCTAAATACTCATCTCAGGGCCCTTGGGGCCAAGATTATAGCAGGGCAGTTGGGGGCTCATCTGGAGCCCGAAGCTTGTGGATCTCTAGAATCCTTCACGAAAGAGGATCTTATTTTTGGATCTTGACATTTGGTATTAGAGGCGAGTTTTTCACCATGTCGTCAGGATGGTCGGGGTAACTCAGGAGGATGAGGTCATGAGGTAGAGAGAGACCTCTTACCACTTAGATTTTATGATGTATGTGTTCCTATCCATGTGAACTTGTCATTTCGAACCACTATCATAAAACAAAGTTTATGACAAATTAAACTCATATGGACTGAACATGTTTAATCTTAATTCCCTGCCATCCGGTAGCACAAGCACCTACCAATGCTTCCTGGTTATTGAGCAGCTCACCTACACTGATCAATGTACTTTCACTGATCAAGGTGCTTTGCCTTATGCAATCAAATGAGAACTAATAGAACTCACATGCATAGTCAATTTAATTGGAATAGGCATTGAAATAAGAATATGTCAACACGATAGGTTTTTAACCTCAGGTTGTGTGCTAGTGATAACCAAAAGGTTTATTCTTGTTGAGTTCTTGAAACTATTCAACACCATTAAGACTCCCACTGACCTCTTGACATATAAGATTCTCTGTCAAAGAACATTTCTCAACAAGAAAATATTCAAGAGTTAGTATGGGTTCTTATCAAGAAAACATTTCATATAATTGGTCTTAGTTGGTCTTTGTTTAAACAAAAACATCACGACTACCAATTTCAATTGTGTAAGAGTAAGAAACATTTCTACTCCACATTTCATGAGGTGTAATAAACCTACTTAGAACATGTTACTCAAGGTAGTTTCTAGAGTACAACTCTAAAACTTGTTTTTGGAATGAAGTATGACTCATCTTCTTTATTTTAACCATTTCAACGATTACCGATTCCTCTTCTTAGTCACGTAAGTGGACTAAGGTGCTTAGAGGATCAATTGTGACATGGTTCCATAATCATTAGGATGATCATAAAACACGATACTAAAGTACTCTCTTTTCATTTCAGATTGGAGAAACTTTTATCTTTCTGCCTAATTGATTCTTCCTATTCATTCTGCTATACAATGAAAACTTTTCAAGGTATTATAATTACACTTAAACTTGTAAGTATAACCATATTTACTGAACCTACAGTAAATCATGACGAATAGACTTTATCTTCCTTTATGGTGGATCTGACCAGTGCACATCAATGTGTACTAGATCCTTTAGTCTTTTACTTGACTCATATATACATATTCCAAGTTTCTGTCCAATTGAAACTTGGGTGATGAGAATCCTTCCTCACTTGGTAAATTAAGACACTACCACAAACGATATAAGTAAGAATCAAATCCATTTTCAATATTGCTAACAATAGAAATATAAACACCAATTTTCATAAATGCCATTGCAAGGAAACATAAAATAAGATAAAATCAAATTTTACTTTATTTAAAAAAAATTGCGGAAAAACTTGTCCTTACAACACAAATACAAATCAAAACTATGTTTCCAAATACTCCTAAGCAATCTATCATAACTCCTAAGAAGTAGCTCAAAAATCCGATCATCGAACCATGTGATTAAAATCCATCTCTTCTCGATCAGACTCAACTTACTCTTCTTTTAAACTTCCTTCCTTTTCTTCAATCCTACAAAACATCAAAATGCAATATTATCACATCATGTATTAAGAATCTATAAATAAGAACCTAATAGAGTTAGATAGTGGATTCACCTGAAGTAGACTCATACAGTTTGACTTTACTATCCTTGCGATCTTTCAGGTAGGTATAGCAGCTTCGCTTCCGAATCCCTTTTTCTTGGCAATAGAAACATTTGGACTCTTTGGGAATGAAACATGGGACTATCTCAGAATTTTCCTTTCTTTTATGATCAAACTTTTCAACCATAGCTGATTTCTCTCCCTTAAGAGGAAAAACCATTTCCGGACAATCACCTTTGCCATTACCAATGTTCATGGAAATTTGGGAGGTAGATCTTCCAGAAAAATTTGCTTGATAGGTGCGCCAAAGCAATGCTGCTTTAGCATCAATTAGCAAATAAGTCAGATCAATAAGGGTCACGTCGTGATCTATCATATAGTAGTCTTTAACAAACTGACCATATGACTCGGGAAGTGACTGAAGAACCAAGTCAACTACTAGCTCCTTTGGGAAAATGACACCCAACATTCCCAGTCTGCCAAGGTGTGACTTCATGTTTAGAACATGTATACATACAAAGTTTCCATCTTTATGTTTGCATGCCAATAGGGCTTGAGTAACCTTGAAATTTTCAAGTTGATGAAACTGTGGGTCAAGGAGAATCACTGGAGGATGTGGAGGAAGACAAGTATGATTTCCAGTTCCACCAATAATCGAAGAAGGGAATGATCTTTTGCCTTGATCAACACTTGGAACATCATCTTCAGAAGGAAAGCATTTTCCAAAAGGATGAGGAAGACCATAGTTGTCAGAACTAGACATCTACAAAGGGAGAAATTCAAGTTAGTTGATTTAATCCATAATATAACACCCAAATGAAAGATTAAGGCTAGGACCCAACACAACAATTCACAATTCGGAAAAGGGATATTGTAATCCAATTGTAAATTATTTAAAGGTAGGTAAATGACGATTTACAAATTCCACCACGAATACAAAATTTTAAACGAATTAGGTTTTAGCTGAAATTCCTAGATCTTTTGAGATTTATTGAACTTTTCAATGGCATGATTAATCTCGATTATGCCCTTCCAGTTTTTGACTGGGACACCGAGGATCACAAACAAGGTGTGAATGACCATGCAAATTAGCTTGGTACTCTTGATGTCATTTATCACCTAATCAATGTGTCGGTTAACCACACATACTCCATTGATCAACGATAATTTACGAGAAACCCTTCTCCATCCTTCATTAGTCCACATTAGTGTGTCGGTTAACCACGTACGCCTCACTAATTGACCAATAGGGTGCAATGTGCAATTTCATGGGTTAGCATCAAATTCACATTTTCCTAGAGTAACTAAGATTTGGGAATTTATAAAAGCATTTAGTTACTATATAATTCATTATACTTTTAATGAGAGTTTAGAGTCCTATCCTACCTGTTCAGCTAACGACCCTCCACTACTCAAGGGTATGGTGGTTAAGAGTGGAGACCTAATGGCGGTCATTTTACATGTCTCTTCCTTAAACACCCCTTATAGACCAGCTTCGTGAATGAGGCCTACTAACAGTAAGGCTGACCTTTTTCTTATACATATATGTGTATATATATATATATATATATATATATATATATATATATATATATATATTAAACCTTTAATATTATAATATTATAAGGGTGTATTTTAAACTTTTAAAATACTAAGTGGTTTAACTCTTAATAAATTAATCTTTTAATTTAATTAAATTTAAACCTATATATGGATTTATTAATAGTCTTTTAATTAAAACATTTAATTAAACAATTAATAAAATTCATGTGGGTGTATTTTTAAAATTTTACAATACTAGGGGTTTAGAATTTAATATCCCAAAATTAAAACTTTTAATCAAATTTTAAATTCCAAAACTTGAGGGAAAATTTTGAAACTTTTCAAAACTTCTAGATCAAATTTATAACAATTAAATTAATCATATAGTTTATCCTTATTATAAATTTGACCTTATCTATTTTACTTGGTAAGAAAATTCAAATCAAACTTTACAAATAATTAATTTATCACAAAATCTCATAATTATCTTAAAATTTAACAATTATCTTTCAATTAGATGAGAATATCAATTACCATATCAGAAAGTTCGAATTTAATTAGTAAAAACAACTTATGCTAATTATTCGAATCTAATGTAGGCCAAAAAATACGAAAATCTATCAACAGACGAGTCTCCACGTCGTGTCATCCCATAACACGTCGTGGAAGAGCAACATGTCATGCTCATCTATGAATACGTCGTATTGATCAGGCAGAGACAAAAACGATTTTTTCTTTCATCTTTGAACAAATCATAAATTCATCAAATATAACAGAAAAACACCCTAGGTTCTGATACCACTGATGGGTTTTGAGCATTACAACATTCCTATGGTGCACATGCAACCCTAATGCTTTAGATCTAGGTTTTTCTCAAGTTATAGATGAAAATCAATTATCCAAAGCAAAACCCTAGATCTAGTATATACAATTCAAAATTCACACACATACACATACACAAACAAACACACACACACACACATACACACACACACACACACACACACACATATATATATATATATATATATATTAGGGTTAGAAGATTACTTCACTTGTTATATTGTAATAAAAAGAACAATCCTTGCAAGATCTTAACTTCTAAAATCCTAGTGCCCCAAGTGTTGCACCTCTAATGGAGTCACAAACACTCAACACAATAAGGATGACTTAGAGAGAAAAGGATTTTCGGCCAGGGTAAGTATCATATGCTTAGCTTCGAAAATCCTAGGGTTTTGAGTGTTTATATATGGCTAGGATGCTTAGTCTTGAAGCTGGACTTGAATAAGGAAACCCTAGTTCCTAACTTTAGCCCAAAGCAACCCATGGACCTCTATAAGATGCCTTTGGATAAAATCTTATAAGACCAAGCTATAAATTTCATCCACTACCATCAAAAAGTCCTTAGGCCCAGTTTCACAACTACCAATGATTTGCAAAACATCCCATCCATTATTAATCAGTTCCTTTATTCCGAAAATTAATATCAAATTAATTTCTGATTAATTACTAATTAATAATATGATTTCCAAATGATATATCAATCTTATAATATATTAATAAAATCATTCTAAGTACCAATTTATTATTCATATAATAAATCATACTCTCTCTCTCTCTCTCTCTCTCTCTCCTCTAGTCATCCTATCAAGTTGCATGAGTGAAGGAAACCCAAAAGGACCATGCTCATAATCAAATCAAGTACATACCAAATATACTTGTAGGCTTAGACACCTAATCCAACAATATCGGGGGCCCAACTTCCCCTTCTTCCTAAAGTGAATTACACCTTTAAAAGGTGAGAACTTCAGCAACACCATGTCACCGTCCGGAAACTCCAAATCAGATCAGCACCGGTCGACATAGCTTTTCTATAGACTCTGAGCAGTATACAATCTTTTTATTGTCTGCTGAATTATCTTTATAGTCTGAAGAACCACCTCAGACCGACCCATGACCCTGTGACCAACCTCGCCCCAACAGACTGGGGTGTGACATCTCCACCCATACAAAAGCTCAAAAGGCAGAGCACCAATCCTGGAGTGGAAACTATTGTTGTACGAGAACTCTGCAAGAGGTAGCTAGGAGTGCCAACTCCGACCAAAATCAATGCACATGCTCGCAACATATCCTCGAGAGTCTGAATGGTCCGCTTACTCTGGCCGGTGGTCTTCGGATGATAAGTTGTGTTGAAGTGCAGCCTCGTGCCCAGTTCCTCATGGAACTTCTGCCAAAAATGGGAGGTGAACTGAAAATCATGGTCTGAAACAATGGAGACCGGAACCCCATGGCGAGCAACGATCTCGCGAATATACACATCGGCCAATTTCTCATCTAATGAGCTCTCCCGAATCGCCAGGAAATCGGCACTATTGGTCAGTCGATCCACGATGACCCAAATAACATCAAAACCCTTTGCCGTCTTCGGCAAATTGGTGATGAAATCCATCGATATATGCTCCCATTTCCACATGGGAACCTCCAGAGGATGCAGCTTGCCATGCGGCCTCTGATGTTCGGCCTTGACTGTAGGTCAAGCACCTCTCAACATACCAAGCGATCTCTCTCTTAATGAAAGGCCACCAATAGCTCAACCGCACTTGGTGGCCGCCGGATGGATAGAAAAACAAGACTTATTAGTCTCCTCCAACACAATCTGTCTGACCCCACCAGACAAAGGAACCCATACCCGACTGCAACAGGTCAACAAACCACGACTTTCCAGAACAAACCTGGTGATCTGGCCCTTGATCCTCTCAATCTTCCAATTTTCTTCCTGCACCCCCTTGGCCTGAGCCTCCCTAACCAACCCTACAAGTGGGGAATCCACATATATCTTCATACATGACACCTCAACAGAAGGTTCAGCCAACTGGAGGCTCAAGGCATCTGCCACCACATTCGCTTTACCTGGATGGTAAAGGATCTCATAGTGATAATCCTTACCTATGTCTAGCCACCTACGCTGCCTCATGTTTAGGTCCAGATGATCCATAACATGCCTCAAGCTCTTGTGATATGTGTAAATAGTACAACGGACCCCATAAAGGTATTGCCTCCAAATCTTGAGGGCGAAAACCACCATTCCCAAGTCAAGATCATGTGTGGGATAGCTTGTCTCATGCGGCTTCACCTGTCATGAAGCATAAGCTATCACTCAGCCTCTCTGCATGAGAACTGCCCCCAACCTGATGATGGACGCATCACAGAAAACCATAAAATCCTCGATTCCCTAAGGGAGGGTCAAAACCGGGGCCTTGCAAATTCTTTGATGAAGGGTATCAAATGTTGATTGATGCTCAGGGCCCCATCGAAAATCCACCCCCTTCCTCGTCAGATAAGTGAGGGGTTCCGCAATCTTGGAGAAATCCTAAATAAATCTCCGGTAGTACCCTACCAAAACAAACAAACCCTAATATCCGAGGGAGATTTTGGAACCTCTCACTACATCACCGCCTCAATTTTGACCGGATCAAACAAAATCCCATCCTAGTTAACGAAGTGTCCCCATCCTAGTTAATGAAGTGTCCAAGGAACTGAACCTCTCACAACCAAAACATGCATTTATAGAACTTAGCATAAAGTCGTTCTCACCTCAAAACCTCTAGAAGCTCGTGAAGATGCTCCCCGTGCTGCTCTCTGGTCTTAGAATACACCAAGATATCATCAATAAACACGATAACCGAGCGATCGAGCATTGACCTGCATACCCGATTCATCAAATCCATAAATACCGCAGACACAATGGTGAGCCCGAATGGCATCATCACAAACTCGTAGTGCCATAACGATTCTGTAACATGGTCTTCTCCATGCCCTCCTCTCTCACCCTAACCTGATGGTACCCAGGCCTAAAATCTATCTTGGAGAACCAAGATGCTCCCTGTGGCTGATCAAAGAGATCATCAATCTGTGGAAGGGGATAATGTTTCTTCACACTTAACTTGTTCAACTCTTAGTAATCGATGCACATCCCGTGTGAACCATACTTCTTCTTGACGAATAGAATCGGTGCTCCCCACGGAGAACTGCTCGGCCGGATGAACTGCTGCCTAGCAGCTCCTGCAGCTGAGATGAAAAACTCCCGCATCTCAGGCGGTTCCACACGATACGACGCATTGGCAATAAGGGCTGCACCTGGCATGAGGTTAATCTTGAACTCGACCTGTCTCTCAGAAGGCACACTGGGTAACTCCTCTAGAAACACATCGGAAAACTCCCTGACCACCGGGACCTTTGAAGCTGAAACTTGATCCCTGACTTGCATATCCACCATATACGCCAAATAACCCGCACACTCGTGCTGAATATACTGTCGAGCTCTGGCTGCAAAACAAAACCCTAAACCCATCCTGGTGTCATCTCCATAGATAATCAGTTCTCCCCCACTAGGGGTTCGAACTACTATGTGTTGGCCCCCACAGTAAATCTGTCACACCCCCAAACCGAAAATGGCGGAAACGTATGAGGTTGCATCATAGCAATCAAAGTAAACACAATTATTACAATATAATATGAATATTTACATCTGTTTTCTTCATTGTTTGTTTACATCAAAAGTAGCAAAAAAATATAAGACGAGACTCCATAAGCTCCGTCTTTTCAAAAGTTGGCGAGAGTACCTGTCTAATGATGTACTGAGAATACAAGCGATTTTGAAAACGTATTAGCATAAAGCTGGTGAGTTTATAAGATTGTTTCAGAGTGAAAACCCTGTTATCAAGTTCTGAAAAATGTATGCATGCTTCCCAAGAAAATCCAATATTTTCTAACATGTTTGTTCGTTATTGAATGTATAGTGTGTTCTGTCTGAAAACCCTGGCTACCATCAGTATGTATAGTATTCTATGTTTGAAAACCTCTGGCTACCACCAGTATGTAGTGTATGTTCTGTTTGAAAACACCTAGTTACCACCAGTATGTAGTGTATGTTCTGTTTGAAAACCCCTGGCTACTACCAGTATGTAAGGTATGTTTTGTTTGAAAACCCCTGGCTACCACCAGTATGTAGTGTATGTTCTGTTTGAAAACCCCTGGCATGTAGTGTAGTTTTATTAATTAAAAAAAACTAGTGAAGAATGAAATCCCGTAAACAAAGGTTAGTTTATACTATTGTGAGTTCGTATAACCATGCTTGATATGACTTGTGACCTCAATGACGTTTCTTCAAGCATCATACGGTATGATATTTGTCACCCCAGGCATGCCTGCCTAGCTGTAGCTAGCATTTTAGGTGTGGGATTGTCAGTCCCGAATAGATCTATTCACAAATCTCACGCTCTCCCTCCAGGAGACTCTGGTTATACTAAATGTTGAGGATTTACCAGTACCCCGAAGGGTACAAATGAAGAGATGTCTCACAATCCTGTATTAACTAGTTTACATGTTGTTTTGTATCGTGTTCTCATGTTTGATATTGTTTGTATACTTGGTAGAGTATAAATAATTATACGCAAAAATAGTTATTTAGTGTTATACTCTTGTTGTCTGAATGTAGTAATGAATATCATAAACTAAATATGTCATAGTTTATATGATTGACCATGTAAGTAGTTTATTTCGGTAAAACTGGTAATGAGCTTCCCAAACTATACCAATTATAGTTTCACTGAAATGTTATGTTCATGAAGCGTTTTGAAAACTATGCAATTATGTTTAGAAAACGTCCCTTATGCTCCGTATAATACAAAATGGATAAAATATCTATATGTTTTATGAGAAACGTTGGTCTGTATCAATTGCATAAGTTTTAACTTGTTGAACACCTTTTTGTCTTAGTTCACAAATTTATTTGTGTTTGGCTTGTATTCCCCCCACCCCTAAAAACGTTTAAAAACCATAAAAGCGTAGGGGTATGAACTCACCATTTGTTGTGGGAAAGCGTTGAACTGGAAACAAAGATCCTCGAGTTGTTGTACGTGGCACTTAACGGAATCCTAATATCAAATATATAAGTTTACGTATCTAAATTAGCGATTTCATTAGATAAATTGTTAGAAAAACACTTGCTTTCGGTTATGTAATGTTACCGGGACTTGATTGAATCGAGGAAACAGGTTTTTCACCACTTAAAAGGTGTGTACGGCCGTGAACAGGGGTTTACGGCCGTGAAGAGTGGTTTACGGCCGTGAATAGGGTTTACGGCCGTATACTCCTCTTTGAAGGGTTTACGACCCATGCAGATTTGAAGGGTGTATGGTCGTAAACTCAAGAACAAGGGTGTTTCATTTCGAAGAAAACGTGTTCCAGATGCTCCCAATCGACTCCAAATGATGATTTTTGATGCTTTTCGGAAGAAAAGAGGTGTTTTTTGTGTTTACTGTCAACGGTTCTAGAGAGAGAATGAGAGAGTTTCAGCGAAGAAGGTTCAAATAAAGGTGGGGGTCCCGTATTTATAGGCTGGGGGTATGGTCGGTGGTGGGGTCCACCTGACACCAACCGTAAACTGGTGTACAGTCGTAAACAGGTATATGACTGTACGCAGGTGTACGGCCGTACACCCACCTAGGCCAAAAACTGTTAGATTTTTTAGACTTGTCGGGTTTCTCGCGCGATTTTTGGTTTCCGACTTGTATAGAGTTTAACTATATAAAACTAGTTGATTTTCTAAACCAAGATTTTGTGGAAATTCAATAAAATTCAAATTTTATTAACGGAAATTGGTTAAGAAAAATGGAAAAGTTTCGGGTTGTCACATCATCCCCCCGTTAGAGGGAATTTCATCCCAAAATTCAAACATAGATTACAAATCATGGACTCGGAAAGAGATGCAGATATTTTTGTTTCATCTAATCTTCACGCTCCTCAGTGAATTCAGGTCCTGCTTGGCATTCCAACGAACCTTCACTATTGGTATGCGACTTTGTTTTGTTCGTTTGATTTCTTGATCCATGATTTCGACTGGTTCTTCCACAAAGTTAAGGTTCTCGTTGATCTCGATCTCATCGAAAG
This sequence comes from Lactuca saligna, assembly GCF_052625555.1. Taxonomy (NCBI): domain Eukaryota; kingdom Viridiplantae; phylum Streptophyta; class Magnoliopsida; order Asterales; family Asteraceae; genus Lactuca; species Lactuca saligna. The sequence goes on along the minus strand of NC_136424.1, from coordinate 213,035,579 downwards.
GGATCACAAGGGTCTCGTCGGATAAACACTTTTTAAGATTCGAGACATGGAAGACAGGATGCATATTGATAAGCTCTTGCGATAAACGAAGTTTGTATACTACGTGACCAATCCTAGAAAGGATCTCGAATGGTCCTATGTATCTCGGATTTAGCTTTCCACACTTACCAAAGCATATCATGCCTTTCCAAGGTGAGACCTTCAATAGTCTATTATCAGTGTAGCTCTTTTGTCTATCTCTTGAAGCCTTTAGTCGTTCCTAGATTTGTATGATCTTTTCCAGTGGTTTCATGGATGATTTCTGGGCCTGTGAAAATGCTGTTGGGAACTTGCCCCTTGGCTAGCTGCGTGTCGCCCACCTCAGTCCAGCACAGAGGGGATCTGTACTTACGGCTATACAGGGCTTCAAACGGCGCAACCTTGATACTGGTATGATAACTGTTGTTGTAGGAGAATTCAACCAAGGGCAAATGGGCATCCCACGACTTACCAAAATCTATGACACATGCTCTCAATATGTTTTCCAATGTCTGGATGGTCCTCTCACTCTACCCGTCTGTCTGAGGATGGTAAGTTGTGCTCATATCCAGCTTAGTTCCAAGGGCTTTTTGCAGTGACTGCCAAAATCTCGAGGCGAATCTGCTATCCCAGTCAGAGATAATGGATACAGGCACACCATGCAGAAGAACTATCTCTTGGATGTTATTTCGTGTAATACTTTCCATCTTGAAAGTTTTTTTGATTCGCAGGAAGTAGACGGATTTGGTTAATCGATCGACAATTACCCATATGGTATTGTACCCACTCGGAGATTTGGGTAATTTAGTGATAAAATCCATAGTAATCCTCTCCCACTTCCACTCAGGTATCTCTAGCTGCTGAAGCAAACCTGAGGGTTCTGATATTCAACCTTCACCTTGGTGCAAGTTAGGCACTTGCCCACGAAGGTAGCGATCACTGCTTTCATGTTTGGCCACCAATATAACTTCTTGAGATCTAGGTACATCTTATCCAAACCTGGATGAACTGAGTATCTAGTCTTATGAGCTTCGTTCATGACAACCTCCCTATAACCACCGAACTTCAGTGTCCAGATCCGGTTCATGAAATAATAGACTCCGTCTCCCTTGATCTCTAAGTTCTTCTCCATTCCCCTCAGGGCTTCATCCGACATGTTCTCTGGTTTTAAGGCCTCCAGCTGAGCCTCTCTAATTTGCACGGATAAATGGGAATGGATGGTCATAGTCAGGGCCTTCACCTTACGACCTGAGTACTCTTTCCAACTGAGGGCATCCGCCACCACATTGTCTTCGCCAAGATGGTAGCGTATTTTGCACTCATAATCACTGAGTAGCTCTACACATCGTCATTGCCTCATGTTCAACTCCTTCTGGTCGAAAATGTGTTGTAGGCTTTTATGGTCAGTGAAGACAGTGCACTTGGTTCCGTAGAGATAATGTCTCAATATCTTCAATGTGAAGACCACTGCTCCCAACTCCAAATCGTGAGTTGTATAGTTGACTTCGTGTGTTTTCAGTTGCCTTGAGGCATAGGCAATAACCTTTCCTCGTTGCATGAGCACACAGCCTAAGCCCTGATTAGATGCATCATAGTAGACAACGAAGTCCTCCGTCCCTTCGGGAAGATATAGGATAAGTGCGCTGCATAGGGCCTGCTTTAATGTTTGGAACGCAGTGTCTTGCTTTTCTCCCCAACAAAAAGTTACACCTTTCTGAGTCAGGGTGGTTAGAGGCTTAGCAATCCTGGAGAAATTTTGGATAAACCTACGATAGTAGCCAGCGAGGCCCAAGAATTGACGGATTTATGTGGGCGTCTTTGGTGCTAACCAATTCTCAATCGTTTTAATCTTGGAAGGGTCCACGTGTATGCCTTCCTCGCTTACCACGTGACCAAGGAAAGTTACTTTTCGAATCCAGAATTCACACGTAGAGAATTTTGCATATAGATTTTCTGCCCTTAGAGTTGACAGCACTAGCCTCAAGTGCTGCCTATGATCTTCCTCGCTTCGGGAATAGATAAGTATGTCATCAATGAACACGATTACGAACTTGTCTAGGAAACGACGGCACACCTGATTCATCAGATCCATGAATATTGTCGGTGCATTGGTTAGACCAAAGGGCATTACTACAAACTCGTAGTGACCGTATCGAGTTCGAAAATGCTGTCTTAAGAACATCACCCTCATTGACTCGTAGTTGATGGTACCCTGATCTTAGGTCTATTTTCGAGAAGTAGATGGCTCCTTGAAGTTGATCGAAGAGGTCGTCAATTTGGGGAAGAGGATAACGATTTTTGACGGTAAGCTTGTTCAATTCGCGATAATCAATGCACATCTGGAAAGATCCATCCTTCTTTTTCATGAATAAGACCGGGGCTCCCCAGGATGAGGAACTCGGCCTGATGAATCCTTTGTTAAGTAGCTCATTGAGCTGATTGGATAACTCTTGCATTTCTACTGGTGCTAGATGGTAAGGGTATTTAGCTACGTGGGTAGCTCCGGGGATTAAGTCGATTCGGAACTCGACTTGGCGCTTGGGAGGGATTCCCGAAAGCTCTTCGGGAAATACATCAGGAAAGTTGAAAACTTCAGGGATGCTCTCAAGGTCTTTAACTTCCTGTGTTTCATTAACAACATGGGCTAGGAATGCATGGCATTCCTTTCGCAGAAATTTTTGGGCCTCGATGCATGAAATGATACGGAGGTTCGAGATGAGTTTATTACCACAAATTACTAGGGCTTCGCCAGATGCCAGATTGAGATGAATGGATTTTTTGAAACAAATGATATCAGCACGATTGGGGCTCAACCAATCCATGCCAATGATGACATCGAAGCTTTTTATGGAAACTGGAATAAGATTGATTGGAAAGGGATGGTTGTTTAGGGTAAGGGTACAACCGATGAATACATCGTTAGTGCTCTTTTTCTCACCGTTATCCATCTCAACGGTAAATATTTCGGTTAAGGGTTGGGGTTAATGTTTGAGAAGATGCTTGAATGCATGACTGACAAAACTTCTCTCCGCACCAGAATTGAAAAGAATGCATGCATAAGAGTTGTCAAGGAGGAACGTACTCGTAACAACAGTGGGATCAGCATTTGCCTCTTCCTGGACCATTGTTAGCACTCTCCTTATGTTTCCAACTGTTGTTGCCTTGGGGCAATTTCTCTTGTAGTGCCCGACTTCCCCACAGCCATAACAGGCTTGACCAACACCCTCTCCAGAAGCATGATTAGTGGATTGGACTTGTGTCTTTCAAGATTGAGTTGTGTGCCCCTTCTTGCCACAGCTATTGCATTGCTTTTCACGGTATGGTCTATGATAGGGATAGTTGCACTTGTCGCACCGAGTAAGGGTACCAACATATCCACTGGTAAGTGCTTGAGCTGCAAGAACAGCGGAAGGAGTAGTAGCAGAATGAACTGTCGCTATTTGTTTCTTCTTGGAGGGCCCCTGTGAAGACTGGCCCTTACACTGTTTCCATAACTTTCTCTTCCCACCACTCGCCTTCTGTGGTTCGGGAACAATTGTTGCTGCATCAAGATCAACCCCGTGATCTATGAGAGTTTGCGCTAAATACTTGGTGCTATCGAACGTGATAGGGTTAGCAGCCAAAACATTTCCTTGAGTTGGGGGCGTCAATCCTCAAATATACCTCTCTATCTTCTTGCTTTCTGGGGTGACCATTCTCGGACAGAGGAGAGCCAAATCATAGAATCTAGCTATATAGGTGGCAATGTCAGAACCCTTCATCTTCAGGTTCCAAAGCTGGTGCTCCAACTTCTGAATCTCGCCCCTTGGGTAATACTCTACGAGCACCAGTTCATTTAAGCTTAACCAACCCATAGCATTCGCCACTGACAGGGTTAAGGACTTGACTCGGCCATTCCACCAGGTCAATGCTCTATCGGTGAAGGTGCAGGTGGCAAACTTTACCTTGTTTGCTACGGAGCACGCACAGATCTCGAAGACCGATTTGATATTCTCAATCCACCGGATTAGGGCAATGACACCTCCATTGCCGTCAAAAGATTTGGGCTTTGCGTTCATGAAATTTTTGTAGGAACACTCCTTCTGGTGTCCCAAACTTCCATCAAGATTGAGGAGATGGATACTACTTCCCGCCCTGCTAGAGCTTCCAGAATGTATCTGCGACATTGTGGCAACCATAGCGGCAGTAACTGTTGCCTGGAACATGGCAGGATCGAACTGAGGAGGTGGTGGTGTCAGATCCGTTGGGGGATTGTTGTTCTTTTTGTTGGGTCTTTTCTTCGGAGGCATCTTGTTCTGAACATAATTAGGAAGAAGAGGATGGTAAGTCCCTTAGATTTTTGAATCAAAAGATATGAAACAAGATATATCTCAGCCTGATGGATAAAGTGTTCTACTAAGCGATAAACAAGGAAAAGTTACTAATACAACTAAACTATCGCTAAGAAGGAATGAGTAGCAACACTTGAAATGAATCTCTAAAATGTATTCGGTTCTAGTTAAATACTCCTATAGTATTTTAAGTTGTACGTTCTGTTCTATTGATATCTTGTTGTATAAAGCTTGGTAAGTTTCAGGACTGCTGCAACACCACCGTCACTCCAAAACACATGTTGGTCATGTCTCGAATGAATATAGTTTATCAGGCTATATTGACCCTAAACTATTGGATAAGGTGTCTAAGTCCATAACTATTTCTGGTATGTACTTGACCCGACCCGGCATGGTCCATTTGGGTTGCATGGCACCATGCATTTGGATAGACTAAATGAGAGAAATAACACTTGTGGTTTATTAATATATTATAAGTTCTAATATATTAATAGTATTATTTAATTAGTATTGATCAAGAATTAATTTGGAATTAATTAAGTGATCAAAAGATAACTAATTAAATATGTGGGTTGATTATGTAAATCATCCATAACTTGTATAGTGGGCTAAGAGGCTCCATGGATTATCAAGTTGGGTAAAACCCATAGGATGCTCATCGGAGTTACAAACCCATGGGTCATGGAAATGAAGAGCCATGACACATTAGGGTTTACATGGTGTAACCGTAGATGTGTCAACACTATATAAATAACTCATTCTCCACCAAAATCGTCTACACAAAGAGAAGTGAGGGCTAGGCCGATTTTTAGAGTGTGTGCATTCTCTCTAAAGTCATTCCAAAAGCATTTGGTGTTGTGTGAAACATTTGAGGCATCACACTTGGGGTGCTAGGATCACAAGGTTTCAAGGAATCAAAATCAAATACAAGGTATGTAATTCTAGCCATCCTTTTAGGATTAAAGTTCCTCATATATGCTAGATAGGATTATGAACCTTGGAAACCAAATTTTGCATGTATTTAGACAAACATAGATCCAAGGTTATTAGGGTTGCATGTACACTTAGGAAGTGTTAGAATGCTCAAAACCCATCAGTGGTATCAGAGCCCAGGTTTGTTTGTTAAATACTTGATGCAAACTTGTTTTTCAAAAGCCAAAAACTGTCCAGACAGGAAAACTCGACGAGTTCTGGCGAAAAACTCGTCGAGTTTGTGTGTTATAGCATGAAGTCGACGAGTTCCCAATTGAACTCGATGAGTTTGTCATCCAGTGAGCAGTTTTTGGAGCTTGGCTGCTGGAAATGGACTAGAAACATTACCCTAAACTGTTTTGGTGTTATAAAACTTGTTTTAGATGGTGTAATGTTTATGCTAATCCATTTACAATGGCTAATATCAATTTTTCATGATTATATGTGTTCATATGTTCTTGAAATTTTGATATACATGTTCATGTTCTTATAAGTTCTTAATAGATCGTAGGAATTACTTGTTTATATGATTAATTCATGATCTTTATGTGTTTTAATGGAGTCCATAACTTGTCCTCAAGTTATGGATAACCAAAAGTCTCTTTGTGTTAAAAGCCATTAAAAGAACACATAAGTTATAAAATGAAGAGTCTTCATTTTAATGACTCATAAGTTATGAATGTGAAAGGTTTTGTAAAGTTACAAAACTTGCCCTCAAGTTTTGGAACATGTAAAGTCACTTAATAAACTTTAGTTCCAACCCTTAAAATTTTAAAAGTTAAAATTCAACCCTTATACTTTATATTATAAGTTAATAGTATATATATATATATATATATATATATATATATATATATATATATATATATATATATATATATATATATATATATATATATGTATAAGATTAATTCGTCTTACTGCTAGTACGCCTTATTCATGAAGCCGGACTATAAAGGGGGTATAAGGTTGTTGCCTATAAAATGGAAACTTAATGGGTGTCCACTCTCACCCACCGCTTCCTTGATCGGTGGAGGGTCGTTAGCCGAACGGGTAGGACAAGGACTTATAAATTCTCATTAAAAGTATGATGAATATTATAAAGTAACTAAATGTTTTATTAAATTCTCAATCGTAGTTACTTTAGAAAAAATGTAAATAAGGTGCTAATCCATGAAATTACACTTTACACTTTATTTAAGTCGCTGGTGGAGCGTGTGTGGTTAACCGGCACACTAACTTGGACTTAACAAGGTAGGTAAAGGGCGACTTAAGGTTTATCATAGTATCGGTGGAGCGTGTGTGGTTTACCGGCACATCGATTGAGTGATAAACTTTAAGGGTACCAAGTGATTTGCATGGTTACTTCACACCTCGTTTTGTGATCCTCGGTATCCCAGTCACAAAACTTGGAGGGCACACTCGAGATTGAAACATGCCTTTGAAAAGTTCATTGAATCTCAAAAGAATCTAGGAATTTCTAAGAACCAATTAAAAACCTAATATTTATATTTCGTTTTTCATGGTGGAAATTCGTGAATCATCATTCACCTACCTTTCAAATATGTTATAGCTTGAATTATGGCATACCTCTTCTAAGTTATAATATATTGTGATTGGATCCTAGCCTTAATATTAAATTTGGGTGTTTTATTAAGGACTCTCTTAATATCTAAACTAATCTTGTCCTCTTCTTTCATATGTCTTCAAACAATGCTGCTTCTGGCTCTAATCCTAATAGCTCTTTTACCCTTATGAACTTGTGTGGGAAAGTCACTTTTCATGGATCCAATTTCAATGAATGGATCAGAAACATCAGGATGATTACCCGCTACGAGGACAAAGAATATGTCCTCGATAAGGAGCTTAAGGAGATTGATGAGACCACTACAACTCCCCAGGAGATCGCTGACTTCCAAGCACATGAAAGGGATGCTACCAAAGTGGCATACATCATGTTGGCCACGATGACATCAGAACTCAAAAATTCCTATGAGGACTTCTACCCTTTTGAAATGCATCAAGATCTGATGGAAAGATACCATCAAAGTGCACGACCAGAGAGGTATGAAATCATATGCTCCATGATAACAACCATGATGAAGGACGGAGAGTCCGTCACGAGCCACACGCAGAAAATGCTAAGGTATGTGGATCGTTTGCTGAAGCTTAATGTGAACCTCCCTAAGGAGCTTGCAAAAGATATCATTTTGCACTCCTTACCCTCGTGCTATGATCAATTCCGCATGACATATCACATGAATAAGGAAGAGTTCACACTCAGCAAACTTCAGGGACTCCTCAAGACCGCAGAAACAGGTCTTAAAGGAAATTCGGTTGTTAACACTCCTACTCCAAACTCCGCCCATGTCTTGGCAATCGGGAAAGGTAGAGGGAAGAAGAGAAAGAGCTCTTCAAAGGGTAACAAAGCTAGGACCCTTGATGGCTCTTCTTCAAGTGGAACCAAGAAAGTTTTCGTCACTCCTTCTTCTAACCCCAAAAAGGCTGAATGCTTCTATTTCCATGAAAAGTCACATTGGAAGCGGAACTGCCCAAAGTACCAAAAAGATGTGAAGGATGGGAAAGTTAAACCCAACCATACAGGTATTTACACTATCTTATCTAATAACTCACCCCATTCTAACTCTTGGGTCCTTGATACCGGTTGTGGTATTCATATCTGTTCTGATTTGAAAGGACTAAGAAGAAGTGAGAATGTGGAGCATGGAAAAATAAACTTAATCATGGGGAATATGAAAGCTTTAATTGTCACCAAGATTGGAGTTTATTCTTTATCGCTAAGTAGTGGGTTTAGTTTAGATTTGAATAAATGTTGTTATTCGCCAGAAATGGCAAGAAATATTATTTCTTTTCATGCATTGTATAAACAAGGTTTCACCTTTTCATTTGATAATGAAGTTGGTTCGATTAATGCTTTCTTTAATAATGTTCTTTATTTTAAAGCATTACCTTGTGATGGTGTGTATGAAACTGTATATGTGGTTGATAACTTAGGAAATAATGTATTGTGTATTGATTTTGTTAATGATAATAACTTGGATGAAGCATCATTATGGCATTGTTGTCTTGGACATATAAGCAAGAAACGCATAGGCCAACTCCAAAGGGATGGAGTCTTGGAGTCATTTGACATAAAGTCAGATGATAGTTGTGAATCATGCTTACTTGGAAAAATGACAAAGTCACCCTTCACAGGTTCTTGTGAAAGGGGTGAAGGTTTGTTGGACCTCGTACACACGGATGTGTGTGGACCCTTCAAACATGCCAAAAGGGATGCTAATCGTTATTATCTGACTTTTACTGATGATTACAGTAGATATGGATATGTCTACTTAATCAAGCATAAGTCAGAGACTTTTGAGTGGTTTAAAGAGTTTAAACAGGAAGTCGAGAATCGATTGGGCAGGAACATTAAGATACTTCAATCCGATCGAGGTGGTGAGTATCTTAGTTCAGAGTTCCTCGACTATCTTAGGGAATGTGGGATTGTCTCACAATTGACACCTCCCAGGACACCGCAGTTGAATGGTGTAGCTGAGAGACGTAATCGAACCTTGTTGGATATGGTTCGTTCCATGATGAGTCGAGCTTCGCTACCAATCTCATTTTGGGGGTATTCCTTAGAGACTGCCGCCCATATCCTTAATTTGGTCTCTATAAAGAAAGTTGCCAAAACTCCTCATGAGATGTGGACTGCTAAAGTACCCAAACTAGACCACATCAATATTTGGGGTTGCGAGGCTTTCGTGAGACGTGAGACTCATGATAAGCTCGAACCTCGAAGCGAGAGGTGTATTTTCATCGGCTACCTATATCAATCCTTTGGTTACCTCTTCTACAGACCTAGTGAAAATGTGGTCTTTATAGCAAGGAGGGCTGTCTTTTGAGAGAGAGAGAGAGAGAGAGAGAGAGAGAGTTTATAAGCCAAGGAAACAATGGGAGGCAAGTTGACCTTGAAGAAATTCAAGAGTCAAAGTGGTGAAGGAACTTCAAACCCTAGCACTCAACTTGAGGAGGAAACTCCTGTTGAGCCAATTGACAAGTCTGTACCTCTAAGGTGTTCAACAAGGGTTAGGAATCCACCTGAGCATTACTATGGATTCCATATTACTGCGGAAGGTGATACACTTATCAGTGATAATACACTCGTAAGTCTGGATGAACCTAACAACTACACGGAATCCATGGCAGGCCCTGATTCTACTAAATGGAAAGAGGCTATGGACAGCGAGATACAATCCATGTATGACAATCAAGTTTGGAACTTGGTTGACAATGTACCAGGTTGTAAGACTGTCGAGTGCAAATGGATCTTCAAGAAGAAGACCGACATGCAAGGTAATGTACACACCTATAAGGTGCAACTGGTTGCAAAGGGATTTTCTCAAACTCCGGGAGTTGATTATGACGAGACCTTTTCACCAGTAGCCAAGATTAAGTCTATTAGGGTTCTGTTAGCCATAGTTGCATTTCATGACTATGAAATATGGAAAATGGATGTCAAAACCTCTTTCCTTAATGGAAAGTTGGCTGAGGATGTTTACATGAGTCAGCCAGAGGGTTTTGTCAATACACAGTACCCTAATAGAGTGTGTAAGCTTGAGAAATCCATTTATGGATTAAAGCAAACACCTCGCAGATGGAATCTTTGCATTCATGAGAAAGTCAAAGAGTTTGGCTTTTCTAGGAGTGAAGATGAATCTTATGTATATGTCAAGGCTAGTTGGAGTATAGTTAGCTTTTTGGTATTGTGTGTGGATGACATACTACTCATAGGAAATGACATCCCAACTCTGCGGGAAGTTAAGTCCTGGCTTGGGAAGTGTTTCACTATGAAGGACCTAGGAGAAGCTGCCTATATTCTAGGGATAAGGATCTTGAGAGACCAGAGTAAAAGACTAATTGGACTAGTCAGAGTATCTACTTGGATAAGGTGCTGAAGAGATTCAGCATGCAGGACTCCAAAAAAGGAGAGTTACCCATCCAGAGTAACGCCAGATTGAGTAAGACACAAAGCCCGAGCACTGAGGTTGAGATAGGAGAAATGAGTCGAATATCTTATGCTTCGGCTGTAGGATCGATCATGTAAGCTATGACGTGTACTCAACCTGATGTAGCCTTTGCTTTGAGCATGGTTAGCAGGTATCAGGGGAACCCTGACAAGGCACACTGGACTGCGGTAAAGAATATCCTCAAGTACCTACAGAGGACTAAGGATTGGGTCCTTACCCTTGGTGGGAGTGATGACTTGAGAGTTGTAGGGTATAATGATGCTAGCTTTCAGACTGATAGGGATAATTACCTCTCTCAGTCAGGCTGGGTCTTTACCTTAAATGGAGGAGCAATTTCTTGGAAGAGTTCCAAGCAAGAAACAATGGCTGATTCAACTTGCGAATTAGAGTATATAGCAGCGAGCGAGGCAGCAAACGAGGCGATATGGCTGAAGAACTTCATTGGAGACCTTTGAGTTGTACTAGCTATTAAGGAGCCAATGGAAATTTTCTGTGATAGTGAAAGTGCAGTTGCCTTAGCCAAGGAACCAAGGGATCACGGGAGATCCAGACACATCGACTGAAAATACCATTTCATCAGACATCGAATAGAAGAAGGACTCCTCGTGGCAAAGAGGGTATCATCGGATGAGAATCCAGCTGATCCCCTCACGAAGGGACTAACTCGGTTTAAGCATCTCCAGCATGCTCAGAGCATAGGGATGAAGGATGATATTAGATTTAGTAGTTAGATAACCTCGAAATTTGTAAAGTGTAATTGACATTAGATGATGAATAAAAGGTGTTTTATTTATGAGTAAAGTGTTGCTATCTCTTGTCGATCGTTTACTATATTTCTTTTGCATGTTTTGACTTCCAGAATAATTATGTTTGGTATATCATATTATTCGAACCTCCATAGTCGGTCATATGTCGGAAGTAGGTATGAATCAAGACTGTCATGTTTGGTTGTAGAGGTCTAAGGTGTTGGACATGGCTACAACACTCATGAGTGCTCATAAGTTCTGAGCATTGGACTCAACCCACGCTCACTGGAATCACTTCATGGAATTTATCTCGAGTGGTCGTGAGAGGGTAATATCATATAAGTCTTCAAACCTAGAGATATGATTTGTTACTTATGAGTTGGTTATGCATTGATTGTATGAAAATGCATTTTTAACTCGATGTTATAAAACGTGCTCTTGTGTATAATTCAATGAGTGGTAGAACAAACATATGAGTCGAAGTTTACATGTTCCTTCTTGGATTGGAAGTTGATATCTAAGCCCCTCGATGATTCTGTTTTGACCTATGTATCGGCCTCGGTCAGAACTAAGTTGATGTGTTCAATTAAGTTCTTTGTCAAACAAATCGGAAATCGAGAAACAAACTGTTGGACAATAAGAAAGACATTGTTCCATGTATTTGTCTGGCTGATATCTAGAATAGAGGATTATATGATCACGTATCTTAAATGGCATATCATCATCTTCTCAGTTCCAAGAGACCTTGAAAGAGCTACGATTGCTGATCGATTCCTGAAGTCATACTTACAGTTATAGTTATTAGACTTATCTAAGTGGGAGACTATTGGATAAGGTGTCTAAGTCCATAACTATTTTTGGTATGTACTTGACCCGACCCAGCATGGTCCATTTGGGTGGCATGGCACCATGCATTTGGATAGACTAAATGAGAGAAATAACACTTGTGGTTTATTAATATATTATAAGTTCTAATATATTAATAGTATTATTTAATTAGTATTGATCAAGAATTAATTTGGAATTAATTAAGTGATCAAAATATAACTAATTAAATACATGGGTTGATTATGTAAATCATCCATAACTTGTATAGTGGGCTAAGAGGCTCCATGGATTATCAAGTTGGGTAAAACCCATAGGATGCTCCATGGGAGTTACAAACCCATGGGTCATGGAAATGAAGATCCATGACACATTAGGGTTTACATGGTGTAACCCTAGATGTGTCAACACTATATAAAGAACTCATTCTCCACCAAAATCGGCTACACAAAGAGAAGTGAGGGCTAGGCTGATTTTTAGAGTGTGTGCATTCTCTCTAAAGTCATTCCAAAAGCATTTGGTGTTGTGTGAAGCATTTGAGGCATCACACTTGGGGTGCTAGGATCACAAGGTTTCAAGGAATCAAAATCAAATACAAGGTATGTAATTCTAGCCATCCTTTTAGGATTAAAGTTCCTCATGTATGCTAGATAGGATTATGAACCTTGGAAACCAAATTTTGCATGTATTTAGACAAACATAGATCCAAGGTTATTAGGGTTGAATGTACACTTAGGAAGTGTTAGAATGCTCAAAACCCATCAGAGACATGATTACATAACTGCCCATGTTTAATCTTAGTGTCCAACATCCAAATACTTTTGTTTTGTTCTACTTATGATAATGTTTATGGTACGTATGTATACTTGTATACTTCTTATAAAATACTTATATTTTAAAGTTATACTTTTCGTTCAGAGCACTTCATCCCCTTAGCGTTTATAGTTGTATACATTGTAAGGTTCGGTATACTAAGTTCACTATAAACAATAGCTCTGATACTAATCTATCACAACCCCAAACCGAAAATGACGGAAACGACTGAGGGTGGAGGACGTCATGTGTAGTATCACAATAATTGCATCATAGTAATCAAAGTAAACACAACCATTACAATATAATCTGAATATTTACATCTGTTTGCTTCATTGTTTGTGTGCATTAAAAGTAGCAAAAAAAAATATAAGACGAGACTCCATAAGCTCCGTCTTCTAAAAAGTCGGCAAGAGTACCTGTCTACTGATGTTCAGAGAATACAAGCGATTTTGAAAACGTATCAGCATAAAGGTGGTGAGTTCATAAGATTTTTTCTTAGTGAAAACCATGTTATCGAGTTATGAAAAATGTATGCATGCTTCCCAAGAAAATCCAATATTTTCTAACATGTTTGTTCGTTACTAAATGTATAGTGTATTCTGTCTGAAAACCCTAGCTACCACCAATATGTATAGTATGTTCTGTTTGAAAACCCCTGGCTACCACCAGTATGTAGTGTATGTTCTGTTTGAAACGCCTGGCTATCACCAGTATGTAGTGTATGTTCTGTTTGAAAACCCTTGGCTACCACCAGTATGTAGGGTATGTTCTGTTTGAAAACCCTTGTCTACCACCAGTATGTAGTGTATGTTCTATTTGAAAACCCCTAGCTACCACCAATATGTAGTGTAGTTTTATTAATTAAAAAAAAACTAATGAAGAATGAAATCCCGTAAACAAAGGTTAGTTTATACTATTGTGAGTTCGTATAACCATGCTTGATATAACTAGTGACATCAGTGACGTTTCTTCAGGCGTCGTACGGTATGATATTTGTCACCCCACGCATGCTTGTCTAACTGTAGCTAGCAGTTTAGGTGTGAGATTGTTAGTCCCGAATAGATCTATTCACAAATCTCATGCTCTCCCTCCAGGAGACTCTGGTTATACTAAATGTTGAGGATTTACCAGTACCCCGAAGGGTACAAATGAAGAGATGTCTCACAATCTTGTATTAACTAGTTTACGTGTTGTTCTGTATCGTGTTCTCATGTTTGATATTGTTTTTATACTTGGTAGAGTATAAATAATTATACGCAAAAATAATTATTTAGTGTTATACGCTTGTTGTCTGAATGTAGAAATGAATATAATAAACTAAATCTGTCATAGTTTATATGATTGACCATGTAAGTAGTTTGTTTCGGTAAAATTGGTAATAAGCTTCCCAATCTATACCTGTTATAGTTTGACTGAAATGTTATGTTCATGAAGCGTTATGAAAACTATGCAATTATGTTTAGAAAACGTCCCTTATGCTCCGTATAATACAAAATGGATAAAATATCTATCTGTTTTATGAAAAATGTTGGTCTGTATCAATTGCATAAGTTTTAACTTGTTGAAAACCATTTTGTCTTAGTTCACAAATTTATTTGTGTTTGGCTTGTATTCCCCCCCCCCCCACCCCCCCACCCCTAAAAACGTTTAAAAACCATAAAAGTGTCGGGGTATGAACTCACAGTTTGTTGTGGGAAAGCGTTGAACTGGAAACGAAGATCCTCGAGTTGTTGTACGTGACACTTAACGGAATCCTAATATCAAATAAATATGTATACGTATCTAAATTAGCGATTTCGTTAGATAAATTGTTAGAAAAAAAACTTGCTTTCGGTTAAGGAATGTTACCGGGACTTGATTGAATTGAGGAAACGGGTTTTCACCACTTAGAAGGTGTGTACGGCCATGAACAGGGGTTTACGCCCGTGAAGAGTGGTTCACGGCCGAACAAGCAGTTTACGGCCGTGAACAAGGTTTACGGCCGTAAACTCCTCTTTGAAGGGTTTACGGCCCATGCAGATTTGAAGGGTGTACAACCGTAAACTCAAGAACAAGGGTGTTTGATTTCGAAGAAAACGTGTTCCAGATGCTCCCAATCGACTCCAAATGACGAATTTTGATGTTTTTCGGAAGAAAAGAGGTGTTTTCGGTGTTTACGATCAGCGATTCTAAAGAGTGAATGAGAGAGTTTTCGGCCAAGAAGGTTCAAATAATAGTGGGGGTCCTGTATTTATAGGTTAGGGGTATGGTCGGTGGTGGGGTACACTTGACACCAACCGTAAACTGGTTTACGGTCGTAAACAAGTGTACAACTGTAAACAAATATACGGTTTTACACGGGTGTACGGCCTACAACCACATAGGCCGAAAACTGTTAGATTTTTTAGACTTGTCGGGTTTTTCGCGCGCTTTTTGGTTTCCGACTCGTATAGAATTTAACTATATAAAACTAGTTGATTTTCTAAACCAAGAGTTTGACGGAAATTCAATAAAATTCAAATTTTATTAACGGAAATCGGTTAAGGATAATGGAAAAGTTTCGGGTTCTCACACAATCATAGCACCAAAACGGCTCGGCCAATCCATCCATATAATCATGCAGACGTCCCTCATGAGAATAAAGATCAAGTCGATCGGAAAGGATACCCTGAAGATCTCCAGAACACATCCATGATATACTGATGATGTAGAAATCTCGTGTTCGTTGGCGATAGAGACTCGCAATGGACACTCTAACTCCCGAATGAACATGATAAACTCCGTACTGAACGATTGAGATACAAAGGACCGACTCGCACCCGAGTCAAACAATACAAGAGCAGGCAAGCAATACACTAAAAACGTACCTAACAAAGGTACAAACATAAGCATAACACAACATTTTATAGATAAAAAGCTTTTTAGAGAAAATACATATTAATGTTTTTATTAGGTGAAACTTTTTGAACCTATTTGAAAAAATAATTTACAAACTTAATAAATAATTATAGATATTAAAAGTAAGTAAATAATAATTTTTTATTCGAGTTTTTTTTTTGGACTTTTTGGTTCTTATTTTATAAACTAAAAACAATCTGAAATCCAAAATAACAATTTGCTTTTTTAAAACCAATCCAAAAATCTGAATATTCGAACCAAATACTCTAATCCAAATTGTCGAATTGAACGATTCGATTTTATCAAAATAGTAAACAACCCTATCCGCAAAACGTCCTAAAGATTGGTAGCTCCAGGGCACAAACTACACGAGGTAGATCCCTTACTCCCTAACAAGAATAATGGTTGTGATCTGGTTGAAAGACAAAGGGAAGATACTGATTCCAATATGTATCAATTGCAATAATTGCTACCGATCATTAATTAAGAAAAGTAACAAATGTCGAGTATAATAGACTTAATATGTAATATATATATATATATATATATATATATATATATATATATATATATATATATATATATATATATATATATGATAAAATATAAAGTTTCGTATTAAGTTAGATAAGAAAAATAAACCAGATCGCATATAATCCGTAAAAATAGGTGTACAAAAAGTAATGTTATTAGATATGATTTTTATAAGATATAAAAGTCAGCGGCACACAAGGAACGGATGACGTAAAAAACTACAAAGATAATTATTAACTTTCGGCCAAAGCCATCAAAAAGATAATCATACTACTCCTTGATATAAGAATTTTGAGAAAATGAATCTAAAAAACGGAGTTAGTACGAGAGATATATGATTTTCGCAAAATCATTAAATCGTATAAAAATAAGGGCTAAGAATAAATTTAGAATTAGCCAATGCAACTTAAAGTAAAGTTATAGTACTTGGCGATAGCTACATACTAATATAAAGAAAATCGAAAACGGAACTCGTACGGAAAATTACATATTTTACAAAAATCAGTGTTTTAAGTGTGAGCGTGTGCGCAGGCCTTCTAGAAGATGAGGTATGCCGTATGCGAACCTAAAAAAATCAGACACGTGACAGCACCTGTTATAGCCCTATGGATTTTCCACAACGTGAAACATATATTTTCATGACGTGTCAAGCCAAAAAAATGTGCCTATATAGTATATAAGGTGTCCCAAGTTCGTTTAATATGGAATCACAAAAATCACTTTCCAATTTAAATACATTTCTTCTTATTTCCTATTTAGACGTTCTTTTTCCAATAATTTTTATTTTTAATTTTTATTTTCCTTTTTTCTCTCGAGCCCAAGTAATCCCGAGCCTCTGATCATATTTAGGCAGCCACTAAAGCACGCTACCAGGACAAGGGCGGAGCCATGATTTAAAGATAAGGGGACTTATATAAAAATTAAAATAAATATATTTGAATAACATAATCGAGTCTATAAAATTGAAAGAGATACTGAAAAAGAAAAAAATTGCAAGAACCAATCTTAAGAAGTTTTCAAATGATCATAAGCACTGATTCTCATACATTAACCTGTTATTATTAAAATAATGACTTAGAACATAGATAAATATGATATTATCTTCAATTGAGAAGAATACAATTAAAAAATTTGTAAAAGTATAAGAAATAGTACCTTTCTCACTTTAAGTTGTGTCTGACTTTTCTTTATAAAAGAAAATTCATCTATAAGTTTATCTGGGGAAATATATCAACAATCTCTCTCTCTCTCTCTCTCTCAATGTTAATAATCAGACAACTTCTAAGAAAATCATCATTCATGGTATTCCAAAGTCGCGTTTTCATGATTTTCATTGCTAAAAATGTTCTTTCAGATGTCGCAGTAGAAACGGGAAGCGTCAATATAATGCGAATCAATCTGTCAAACAAAGGATAAGTACTTGCCTTTACAGTTTCATGCAGACCCCTACACAACTCAGAAAGTGTAGAAGAAATTTTCAATTCTGGGTGATTGCGCACATCTAACTCATAATGTCGTAACTCAAGTTTCAACAAATGAATTTCGTGCTCTGTGAAGTCCAAAGGATAATAAGTTGTTGCCAATTTACATATATCTTCAACATTCAAGGACTCTTTTTGGATCTAGTACAACACTGAAACGGAGAAGCTCTGTTACAGACTCATTAAATCTAGAATTCAACTCTTGCAACTGACTGTCAATAGCAGCAATAAACAATTCAACTCGGTAGTGATGCTCTGCAGTGATATTGTCTTTATCATGACGTGTCCGAATTACATATTTGTAAGTTTCATTCATATCAGGGACTAAAATGTCACGTCTTTTACAAAAACAAACCACTTGATCCAAAAGTGATTGCCAACCTTCATCTCTTAGTTTTTGAAGCAATATTTTTGTTGTGGAAACCAACGCCAATACATTAATAATATATATAGATTTTTGTTGTAAAGATTGGCAAAGCTTGTCAGTTATCCCCATTATATCTTTCGTCATATGCAAAACAATGACAAAATCAAATGACATTGCATGTTTAAATGCAAATATTGCATCACCTTTTTTAGAAGAGGTAGAACCTTTTGTAGCAATGTCAGTCAACACTACACAAGATGTGACATCCCCATTTTTACCTTCAGAAAAGATCGATTTGTTTATGTTTTGTTTAAAAATCAGAGTGATATTTTAAAGAAAAGTGTTGCGGAATTTGTTCCTAAAAACAAAATATGATTAAGATTTATCAAAGCATTTCCAAAGAAATGTATTTCATTAAAAATCTCGGGATGTCATGTTTGATACAGATCAAAAGCATAAACAGTACAATATAAGCCTTACTACATTATTTTGTATTTACAGGCCTATAATCCCTTAACTCTCATCCAAACATATATGCTCATAAGCCACTACCTGTAATACAAGAAACTGAGTGGGTCAGGCTTGGAAGCCTGGTGAGCACATAGGGTTTTCAACCCACAATAAATAAATTTATTAACTTTATCAAACCAAGCAAACCCGATTACCCGTTCCTGTTATCCTCACTTTACGTCCCTAAAACATCTAACACTAGGGACCTAGTCTAAGGACTTTCATCAGGGTGACAACACTGCTTCGGAGGTTCCTTAGCAATTTATGTCAAATAAGGCAACCATGTGGGGGATGGAGTACTGCTGGTGAACACTAAATTCAAATAAACATCTACAGGTTGCGAGCCTGCTAGCGTTCCACTGGACTGTCTATAATAGTCTGTGGTTGTCATCTATACTCCGCTAGATAACTGAATCATCTTAAAACATTGAGGCATCTCATCATTTTATCATACATCGTCTATTACATCTACTCATGTTTTACCCAACACATTTTGTAGATATAAAATACATATACAATTTAAATCATTTAAAACATGTATAAAATCATTCATCCAGCATAGATAGCCAGTATACAGAAAATATGCACACATAGCACGTAAAATACTTCATATTTATGTGTAAGATGAAAGTAACTACGCACTCACTTGGTAAGGTGGTGACTCGGTACTCGGAAAGCACTTCATTACTCTTAAAACAATTTTTCTTTGATGACACCTAGTATCATTACCACTAGAGTTTAGTCTAATGTTCGACGAGACTAATTAATAGTCTAGCTATTATTACTATTATATAAACGTTAAACAATACTCTTCACCCACTATGTACAGACAGGGGCCAGACATGGAACACCGGAGGGCAGGATCATTTTGGCATAAAGCACTTTTGAAATCCAGCAACCCAAGCGGCCCTCTAAACCAGATTCCCCGTACCGTGATTGGTTAAAAAGATATTATAACGACACTTATAGAACTCATAATAATAGCCCAAATTTTTATTATAAGGTCCTAATAACATTACTATATTTAAATAAAAACTATATTTAAAATATCGTAGGCGTATCTTACCTATGAGGGGGTTTGGCTAGAAGCCAGGCTCTGTAGGGGCAGCATTTCCGAGCCGAAAGCTCTTCTTCTCGGAGCCTTCGAGCGCTCCGGAGCTTTCTTCTAGCGCTAGGGGAGTTTTGGGAGGTTTAGAGAGATAGAGATAGAGAAAGAGAGAGAGAGTAGAGAGAGAAGGGTGGAGGTGTGAAGAAATGAGGGTGGAAGGGGTTGTATTTATAGGGAGAAATATAGCTGAACTTGGTGCCACATGTCACCATGTGGTGGCAAGCCTTGGGGAGAAAGCAATCACCAAGATTGTGTCACGTCACCCATTTTCGCACAATACACTTCTGACTTCTAAAATCCATAACTTTCTCATACGGGTTCCGTTTTTGACGTACTTTATATCCACGCGTAGATAAAAACAAGATCTAAAACTTTCATTTTGTCCCTGTTGGCTAATTCTTGACCAATCTTAAATTTAACAGTAGGAGGAGATTATATTGTCAAATGATCGCGTAATATTTGTAACTTCTTCATATGGACTCCGTTTTCGTCTGTCTTTTTGTCGTTAAGTTCCTATTAATGAGATCTTCAATTCTCATTTAGGTCGCGTTGGCTAAAAACCGTTCGTTCTAAAATTCAAGTTTCGAGCCATGCACTGATATGCCAAATCTTAGAAAAATCATAACTTCTTCATACTACGTCAGATTTGGGCATTCTTTTTATGGACGCTCTAGGTTTAAAGTATAATACAACTTTGGTTTATATTACTAAGGCCGAAAAGTCTACTATCGTAAATTCACTATTTACGCTTCCTAGTGTCGTGTTGGTTTTGTTGTAAAACTTTGATGGGTCATAACTTCTTCGTTATAACTCGGATTTCGGCGTTCTTTATATCCCTAGAATCCTTGTTTCGATCACTACAATTTTATGTAAATATATCGGGTTTATATCATACTTGAATTTTGACACTTATTTTTATCCTTTATTTATTATACATTTATAAATATGTAATAAGCACATAATTCACATAATATTCAAATATTTCATCTTTATTACTTCAAAAAGAGTTACAATAGTTAACCTAGACTATTACATCATTTGCTAATGCTTAGCCTAGGAACACGGGTGTTACACAAGATGGACCAAAAAGTCTCATCAAACTACATATTGATTTGAAATGAGAACTCCACCTTGTATCTCCAGGCCTTTGTAGTGTTCGTATTTGATTTTTTTCCTTTTCCACATTCAATCTCATCAACCTCAATTAAATGAGAAATTTCAGCAATTTTAGCATCTTGCAATTGATCATTACGCTTGGAAGAAGAACTTATGACATTAACTATAAAGTTTAAAGTTTTGAAGAACTTATGTACCTCGGTCACATCTTTAGACGTTGCAACTAGAGCCAATTGCAATTGAAGAGCAAAAAAATGTATGTAATAAGCATAAGGACATTCCTTTAATAATAAATCTTGCAACCCATTCCATTCTCCACGCATGTTACTAGCTCCATCATATCCTTGACCTTGAATATCTTGGACATTAAGCTTATGATAAGACAATGAACACATTATCTCATTTTTCAAGGTCAATGAAGTTGTATCTTTGACATGAATCAAATCCAAAAATATTTCTTTCACATGTCCACCTCGATCAACGAATCTCACAACAATAGCCATTTGTTCTTTCTTAGGTTCATCTTGAGACTCGTCAACAAACAAAATTTTGCAGTCCCGATTTCATCACGAATTGCTTTTTGTACATTTGTAGCGAAAACATGTAATATTTCGTTTTGGATATCCGTTGATGTGTACTTTGCATTTTGAGGAGCATTTTCTAACACAACATCATCAATAATCTTGTTATAAGAAGCAAGCAACTTTATAAGTTCAAGGAAATTCCCTTGATTTCTTGAGTTAGGTCTCTCATCATGACCTCTTAAAGCACATGCTTGAAATGTAAGCCATTTAATAGCCTCAATAGAAACTTTAAGGCGTAATCTATTATCCATAACTTGTTGAATCGTTTGTTTCTCTATCATATTCTCTATGTGACACAAGTGGTTTTTTAAATCTTCATAGCATCTGACAGAAAAATTATGTGCTGAGATCGGGGTCTTACCTTCATGGACGATGAAAGCACAATCTTTGCCACAATTCACATTTTCCATCTTTTAAACCCTACTACGGTAAATGTAACTGACCCAACTCATCCAGTATGTTTATTATTAAAAAGAAAGCAAGGGAATAAAATGCAGCATCCTTTTTCTCAAAATATTCCAACAACCAAAATTTTTTAAACCAAGCTTCTTGAAAACTTCGCATAGAACCATTTGGACCACTAGGACTTGAATGATACTTTGATTTTTGAATTTGGTATGGTCCAAGTTTAATATATAATTGTCTAATCTCATCACGTTGGTGACATCGATAGCTTAAGATCAAAGGTCGTTCTCAGAGATCACGAATAAAAGAATCTAAGTTTACCTTTCTTGAATTTGAAACATCATTTTTTTTCAAGTTCAACATTAATTGGCTCTTCCGTTTCACTATTTCTTTCAGGTTGTGGGTCACTAACATCTTCTTTTCGTTTGAAAAAAGAATCAATTGTTATTTTTCTGTTCATGGTTTACCCTATAATTATAAAAATTAACAAACCAATTAACCAATCATAATATTATCATTAATTACAAATTATATTGTTCAAAATAAATATTAACCACAGGTTACAAAAAACTTCAATATGTATTAGCTAATAAAGTAATAAGAATTAACAATCACCTGAGAGTGCTTGTAATTGAAGCTCTCCCTTTGCCAAAATACTTAAACTGTAATTCTCCCTTTGAAGTTATTGTCGGCAACTCTCTAAATCGACGGCAACTCTCTAAATCGACGTCTCCTAAATTGTGGTATGTAATTGGTATTTCTGTTAATTTAATTGGGTTATAGAGGGGCAGTGGGTAAAGCCCTTCGAGAGGAAGATGAATGTCCATTTTCTTCTTTCCCCTACTAACTTTGATTTTATTTTGGGCTTAAATAAATTAGATATAAATTTATAGTTACAAATATATAATAAAAATAAAAGAAGTTGGGGGGGGGGGGGGGGGGCGCACACCTGCTAGCCCCTGTATTGCCTCCACCCTTGTACGATGGTGAGTTTCACGACCTCCTTTTCAAACTTTTTATCAAATTTATGGGGAAGGGGGCAGGGGGAATACATTAATAATTATTATATCGTTACTTATCATTACGCTATAAAAATTTATATTTATTTTATATCGCTACCCTACTCAAATAAAATAATAGAAAGTATACTCTATCGTTACTCTGCTAAACTCTTAGGATATATATATATATATATATATATATATATATATATAATGCCTTGTAAATACTCTATTTAATCTTCATAAATAATAATATACCTAGTCATTAAACTGGTCATATCTCTAGGGTAACTTAGTACCTGGTCGTTATTCTGGTCAAACCTCTCGGATAACATCAGACCTAGTAGTTATGTTGGCCATTTCTCTAGGGTAACATGATACCTAGAGTCTATCAAGTCTATAGAATAGTATTGTATCTAGTCATTACTCTAGCCACTTCTTTAGGGTACATAGTACCTAGTGCTGCCCAAATCTAAAGAATAAGTTTAATACGTAAACATTATGCTAGACCATTTCTATAGGGTAACATAGTACCTAGAGCTAGCAAAAAGAATAACATTATACCAAATCATTACTCTATAAAATATTTAAACGGTTAATAATAGTACACTATGCCATTACTTCGCACAATAATAGTATATCATGTCGTCACGACACACAGATAATGGTAGTATATTATATTGTGACTACCCTCAATCTAAACGGTTAATAATAATATATTATACCGTCACTACGGATAACTGTAGTATGTCATGTCATTACTCAACTCTAATAATGGCTATATCGTCACTCTGCTAGTTTAGCTTAGTTATGAAAATCTATTTAAAATAATTATATATATTATTATAATTATACAATGAAAGATCGAAACTCTATTTATGTCATAAGTATATAGTTATATAAGAAAAGGTTAGACTGTATCCAACTAACCTACATTGAATTCACTCTTAATTTAGTCTACTCTTAAAAATCACTCCTTTCCTTAATTATACTTCTAAGGTATGGATATACTAATAGTATATAAGATGAGTGAGAATGACGGAAATCCTAGTACCTATGAATAGTATAATACTCTTTTCAAAGAATTAAAATACTTTTACTACTTAACAAATTTATATACAAAAAGTATTTTCAAAGTGTAAATATACAAAGCCTGTGAACTCACTAACATTAGTTAACGTTTTCAAAGCCACATGTATTCCTAGGAAACCAAGATATTGAAGATTGCACTCCTTGAAGCAACTGTGGATCGATGAAGCTGCTAGAAGTCGACAATCATTTAGTGTTATTCCTAACTGAGTGTTAAGGCACCTTTCTGTTTTAGAAACTATAGAATTTCAAAACATTTTTCGATGTAATGTTTTACACATAAATGGGAGTGATATTTATGTTATATATTGTCTTTTTATTATTCAATATCTGTGATCTAACATTCTAACGTCGCACAACCTGACGTTTCTGCCGAACACCGACGGTATGACACATTGTGTGCATTGAAACTTCTCTCTTGGTTTGTAATTAATTAGGCTAAACCCTTTTTGTTTCCTTTCATACATATGTTTTCACTTCAATTTGATACTCTTAATCGAACCTAAACATGAATTGTCTCCTTTATTGTTCTGCATTCAGAATAAAAAAGTTGAGGAAAATAAAATTTTGAAGCGGATCACTAAATGCAGAGGACATTTGAGATATGTGATGTGGCTTTTTTTAGTATTAGAAGCATAAATGGAAATTAAGGCATGTTTAGTGGTTCAAGGTCGAAGATCGGGTTCAAAGAATATATTATATATGTATCTAAGTGTGTGATTGTTTAGTGTGTGTCTCATGTAATTGATAAAGGAAATAAATAAACATGGTGATTATGGTATTTCAGATGAGTTTTGAGCACTATAACAATCCTATGGCGCACATACAACCCTAATGCTTTTGATCTAAGTTTCTCAAGTTATACATGTAATTTCATTTCATCTAAAGCATAAACCCTAACTAGCATATAATTGTAGATTAGCAACAAAAAATCTAGTTTGATGAATACCTCTTAGTTGTAGCTTATAATTCATGGCCTTTCAAGAGCTTAGTACCTCAAACGTGATACCTCTAATAAGTCACAAACACCAAAAGCAAATGGAGGATTATGAGAGTGAGGCTAGGAGGCACCAAAAACGGCTAGGGTTTCTTCTTGGAACACAAGTTCTGATTTTGGGAGTGCAAGGGTTAGTATTTATAGTGTGGAATCTCTAGGGTTTCATCTTGGAAACCCTAATTCATATGATTAGACCATAATCAATCCAATAACCCATATGATAGGCCCTTTGGACTAAATCTTCATGGACTCTCACATAGATTTAGTCCATCCATAATCAACATGGATCATTAGTCCAAACTATAAGTATTACTTATTTACCTAATTAGACCCCGTTAATTTAATCAGTCTCTTTTGATCACTAAATTAATTCCAAATTAATTTTTGATCAATACAAATTAAATAATATGATTTCTCAATTAATATATTATTCTTATGATATATTATTAAATCACAAATAACCTCTTTCTCAAATATCCATCCTATCAAATTGCTCCGTGAAGCCAACCCAAAAGGACCATGCTACTATCGGGTCAAGTACATACCAATTATAGTTATAGGCTTAGACACCCAATCAAACTGTCTCCCACTTGGATAAGTCTAATAACTATAATTGCCAATGTAAATTCAAAACTCGATTAGCAATCGTAGCTCTCAAAAGTCATTGTCGAACTCTGATCATATCATAAACGTGTCCTTTAGATAAGGGATCAAATATTCCTCCATTCTACAAGATATTGTATGGACACGAGACATGGATTATAATCATTCTCTCCGTCCAAGGTTTGTTTCCTGACTTCCGATTTATGACGACTGACTCAAACTATAATTGAACACATCAACTTTGTCCAGGCTTGGCAAAGCGCTTAGGTTGTCATCACTAAATCATCGAGGGGCCCATGTATATCGCTTTTATCCCATTATGGGCAAATGGAACGGATAAAACTCGACTCATATTCTTGTACTATTTACTCATCAAATCACACATAATAATATGTTTTATAACATCAAGTTACTGATGCGTTTACGTATCATCAATGACCAACCAACTCACAATCACTCGTGATAAAATCCATGAAGTGATTCAAATGATCGTGGGTTTAAACCAATACTCAAATTCTTATTTCAAGAGTACTCAAGAACACTGCAACAACCATTTGCTATGTTTAAGCACTTAGACAATCTACAGTCGGATTCATGGCAATCGTACCTCATTACTTACTTCCAAAGTATGATCGACTGTCGATGCTTGAATAATCTTATTATTCGGGAAGTAAAACATGTGAAGTGAAACACAAGAATAACCTAATCCGATATGGTCTCAAACTGTTGATTATAAATCAAACACTTATTGTTCAATCACCATATTAATTAGACTTTACTCATTGTATAATGTTTCGATCAATCAACTAAATACTTGAATTAAAACAATAGTCATCCCATGCTCCAAGCATGCACACTATGTTTATCTATGGTCATTCCTTTGTGAAATAGATTAATTGAACACATTTCCAATGATGCTCATCTGACAATTCCCTAATCCTTATTATAAGTGTAAGAATACAAAATTCTTGCCACTAATAGAATGTGTTAGAGTCTAACCTTTCATGCAATGATCCTTTTGCAATGTCGAGACTCCAAAGTCACAGAGACTTGGCCAATGATATTACAAAGTATTCCATTTGAGATTGTTACAAGATTCCCTAGAAATGAAGTCTCACATTCAAGGTACATTCCCTGAACATCCTTCTTGCATAAAAGTTTCCAACTTACACATAGATTCTTAATATCCACATCCCATTATGGAAACATTTCCATAATTCCCATATGACAATCTATTCTTATTAGAATCCTACCTATTTAGAATTATATCAATATGGTCCATCAATTACTATACTTTCAACTGTTCGCAAGCAACCAATCTTCGGTAAACCTTAGATTATCCTTGACAGTTGTTTAACAACATTAGTCATATCTGCTTCTAGTTCTTTTTCTCTCTTAATGCGTTAGGAATTTGGAAAAATCAGAAAAAGCGAATATTATAGCATATGAAATCGATCCTATACCCAAAGCATATGGGATATGATTCATAATGTCTTACATAAAGACATGATACTGGACCAGACTCTCGCTATAATATTCCCATATATAGAATTTCCTATGTTGAAATATTCCAACATGATATTCATATATGACCATGACTAAGTTTGATTAAAATTTTCAATCTAAGCTTTTAGATTCGAAATAAAGTATAAATGCCTTCTCCTTTATAGCGATACAATTTCCAAATTCTTCAACTTTGCAAATTTATAACTTTGTTTCCTATAAATAGCATTGCTAACTTGCAACACCTTACATAATAATCATGCTCCTACTAGCATAACAATTATGTTCTTACCAGCATAACAGTTATGCTCCTACTAGCTTTGACATGTACCTAGAGATCAGTTGGGCTTCTAGAAATCGATACCTATTGACTTTCTTACCAAAGCTCAGATTTCTGATACGCGGTGCTTCGATAAGTCTTTATCTAGACTTCTCAAGCTCATACACCTTTCATTAGACAGCTTATGTGTGTGTCTAAACCTTTTCAGAACTTATAGCAATAAGTCCCGAATGTTCAAACTAATTGCCATTTTCTCACAATTCGAACTATGAAAAGGGATACCGTAATCATATTCGAATTTGAGAACGCAATTATCACAACTGCTAACTTTAATCCTTTAAAATCTACTAGTGAAAGGGTTTCCTCACAATCATTTTCATGAACTAGAGAGAAACCTATTGCCACTTAGATTTTAATATATATGTGTTCCTATCCATGTTAATTTGTCATCTCCAACCAATATCATAAGATAAAGTTTATGACAAATTCAAACTCATATGGACTGAACTTGCTTATTCTTAATTTCTTGCCATCCGGCAGCACAAGGGCCTACCAGTGCTTCCAAGTTATTCAACAGCTCACCTACACTAATTAATGTACTTTCACTGATCAAGGTGTTTTGCCTTATACAATCAAATGAGGACTCATCGAACTCACATCTATAGTCAATTTAACTAGAATAGGCACAGAAATAAGAATATGTCAACACGATAGGTTGTTAACCTCAGGTCATGTGCTAGTGATAACTAAAAGGTTTATTTTTGATTAGTTCTTGAAACTACTCACAACCATTAAGACTCCCACTGACCTCTTGACATATAAGATTCTTTGTTAAATGACATTTCTCAACAAGCAAATATTCAAGAGTTAGTGTGGGTTCTGTAACAACGAGAATTTCCAAAACAAATTTTCATTTTTAATCATAATATATGTCATAAAAACAATTTCAAAACCCATTGTATCACATATTATCTCAATAAACAACCCCAGAATCTCAAGTACATAAATCTTCATCAGTGTGTACAGATCATGTTGGCGCCTTCCTACGATCCTCGCTAGTACCTAAAACACATATCACATAACACGGTAAGCATAAATGCTTAGTGAGTTCCCCAAAATACCACATGCAACACATATTAGCCACTTTAGGCTATAACTCTGTTTGACCCTATGGTCAATGTGTCTCAGTGGGACCCTCCAGTCCTATAACTCTGTGGACCCTCTGGTCCTAACTCTGTGGACCTTCCAGTCTTAACTCTGTAAACTCTGAATCATACATGGCACAAATCACATAGAAATCACAACATATAAATAGCATACAAATTACTCTGTCACATAACTCTAATTACCACTCTAGGTAAAGTATAGTGAGAATACTCACCTCGTATGAAGTCGGATAAACTATCGTGCTTGAATATCCCGACCTAGCCTCCTCCTATCAACATGATAACATATCTAATCAAAATCCACTCATGTTCTCATCTCTAATAATGGGTAGAAGACCATTCTACCCCACTCTGACCTCTCTTCAATCAGCCTGACCAAAACCCCAAGGTCAACTGAAGTCAACTCTAGTCAACAGTAAAACTTTGACCAGACTCGTCGAGTGCACATGGGTGACTCGGCGAGTCCAAGCGTTTCCTCTGGATCCTTCTAAAGCCTCACTCGACTCGTCGTGTGAACCTTCCACTTGACGAGTTACCACTGGTCATGAATCGCGGGGCAACCCGATCCAACTCGTCGAGTTCCCTTAAGGACTCGGTGAGTTTCCTCCATGGTAACACTCATTCGACCTTCTGAGGTCAGATCTGTTTCTCTATCTTATAGATATGGACTTCTAGGACCCAAAAGTCACGTAAAGGTCTGAACTTGAGGCTCATGTATGGTGTATTTTGCTCTACACATCATTATGACTCCATTGAAGCTTCATAGCTTCAAAGCTCCAAGGTTAATCCTTCATGGCTGCCTACCTTCAGGTTCTTTGGACCTCACAAGGTCCAAAACTACAAAATAACTCGAAAAGGATTTGGATGCACCCAAAACCCCATTAATAAGGTGATACAAGCCCTAACTTAACCACCAAAGGAAATCTACTCAAACACAAGGGAGACAAGAGCTTGTACCAGATCTGAAGCTTGAAATGAGGATGAAACTGATCCACCAACCCTCCTCTGAGATCCTTGCAACACCCTTGACCTTCTTCTCAAAGAAATGACCTCCAATTAGCCTCTCTCTCCTCTTTAGCTCACAAATAGCTCTAGGGTTTCTCTCAAGGGACGAAGACACTGATAGGAAGGGGCCAAGGAGGCTATAAGTGCCCTTAAATAGGCCCAAGCCAGAGAGAATTAGGGTTTCTGTTAACAGCGCTGACTCGGTGAGTCAGCTTGCCGACTCGTCGAATACATTCATTTTCCACGTCACCAAGCCGCGATCCTACTCGACGAGTTAAGGTGCCAACTCGTCGAGTTCCTCCTCATAACTTCGAAAATAAATACTCATTTTATCATTCCTGGAAATTCGGATGTTACAATTCTCCCCCACTTAAATTAGATTTCGCCCTCGAAATCGCACCTCCACATACATATCAAATCCAATAACCAAATGGCACCATCGATAGAATCTCATGCCACACAACTTCCATCCTCTCTGGACACTTGGATCCCAACAGGGATTCCTAATCCCAGAGGAAAACCAACCCTTCAGATTCTCTCCAGACATAGTCCAACAATCGGCTACCGATCCCTCATACCAAACATAGCAACCATCCGAATCACGACCCAAGAAACGGAAGGGTTCACGTCCCATCAGGGCTCATCCAATGAACTGCTATCGGAACCCAACCGAACAAAGAATTCTCAACTCTCTGCCCTCAAACCCAAAAGAATAATCGTGCTCGCTCTGAAGTGTCCTCAGACATCTAAAAATCATAAGCCTCGGCTCCATTCCTCGTATCCCTTTTCAACACTGAGTACCAGGTCTGATCTCGACCCAACGGTTGAACCTCCAGAGTCATCCGTTGCATTATCCCAACTATCTCCATGGTTTCCTTCTTAATATAACCACATTGGCCTAATGTGACACACAAGTAACGAAGTTCGCTTAACCCTAAGTGAATGCTATCTGCCTAACTGAAGATCGACTCAACCCCGACCTCTGTCATCTGTTACTCATAGTTCCATGCAACTTGTGGTACCTCCCGTACCCGAGTACTAACCCACATTGGTATCAGACATCAGATGACAAACAATACTCCTCAACATGGAACCCACCTCAGAATCCAAAATCGCATCTCGCCTACCCATCGCACCACTAGAGCCAAACTCAAACTCGAGAGTTTGGTCTGACCCAAAGTTGGAACCACTCATCCCAATGAAGCACTCAACTCAGAACTCATTTCCCGCAACCCATACGTACCTCACTTATCCTATTCTTTTGGATTGCGATGACCACACCTTACTTAGAACATAATGATTTCCTATCATTGAGGAGACCCCGGTCTCGCCCCTGGTCCAACCAACAGGTTCCCAAAAACTCATAAATTAGGGCCACCCTATGCCTAAAACTCTTTTGTGCCATGCTCTGATCAAGGAGTACTTATCATAACAACTTCTCGCTGACTAGTGTGTACTACGTCTTCCCGTAGCATTACATCAACCTCTCACTGACTGGTGAGTACTACGGCTTCCCGCAGTATCACCACAACCTCTTACTGATTGGTGAGTACTATGGATTCCCACAATATCACCACAACCTCTAACTAGTGAGTATTATGGCTTCCCGTAGCAGCACAACAACCTATGACTAGTGAGTACTACGACTTCTCATAACATCACAACAACCTCTGACTAGTGAGTACTACGGCTTCCCGTAGCATCACAACAACCTCTGACTAGTGAGTACTATGGCTTCCCATAGCATCACAACAACCTCTGACTAGTGAGTACTATGGCTTCCCGTAGCATCATAACAACCTCTGACTGGTGAGTACTACGGCTTCCCGTAGCATCACAACAACCTCTGACTGGTGAGTACTCGGCTTCCCGTAGCATCACAACAACCTCTGACTAGTGAGTACTACGAATTACCGTAGCATCACAACAACCTCTGACTAGTGAGTACTACGGCTTCCCATATCATCAGAACAACCTTTGATTAGTGAGTACTAAGGCTTCCCGTAGCATCAAAACAACCTTTCACTGACTCACATTCCGCGGATTAATCATAGATAGGTGCAAGCAGTTACCCAAATTATGCATCACTATATATGGAGGCAATCGTCATAACAAAACGCCCTTCCCTGTTGTAATCCATATTCTTGAACAATCTCACTTGCTGTCATTAACCGAAAGGGCTCCCACTGGAATCGTCGACGCTTGACCCACCACTTGCCGTATCCACTCAAGACTCAAAATTATCCGAAATCCAATGCATTAAATTCGGATACCTCGATACACCACATAGAACCTCACAACGTCTCGTCTCATCCACTGATCTTCCTGTTCCACAACCTGAAATTGGTTGTCTAATCAACTTCTGCCCTTCCCATGCTGAATAACAGCCCCATCATTGAACCAGAAATTCTCAACCGCAAAACTCACCCTACGAGCCAACCATCTCGAATTCACCATTATGACCTCAATAATTTCCTGTTCACCCCAAGGTCTCCGACCAACGGCCACTTGCCGTGGAGGCACTCATCCTTTTCAAAAATAACACATGCATTATCTCGCTCTGCACCTCATCTCAATCACCAATAACCCTGGGCTCATGAATTCGCACCGCCGGTCTTTATATCCAGATCTCTAACCATTCTCGATCGAATCTCTGACCCCCTCAATAAAATACCCGATTCTCCCCCACTTAGGGTTCGAACCATCCCTAATCGGCGCACCAGCAATCTATCCCACATTCCGCAGATTAATCATAGATAGGTGCAAGCAGTTACCCAAATTATGCATCACTATATATGGAGGCAATCGTCATAACAAAACACCCTTCCCTGTTGTAATCCATATTCTTGAACAATCTCACTTGTTGTCATTAACTGAAAGGGCTCCCACTGGAATCATCGACGCTTGACCCACCACTTGCCGTCTCCACTCAAGACTCAAAATTATCTGAAATCCAATGCATTAAATTCGGATACCTCGATACACCACATAGAACCTCATAACGTCTCGTCTCATCCACTGATCTTCCTGTTCCACAACCTGAAATTGGTTGTCTAATCAACTTCTGCCCTTCCCATGCTGAATAACAGCCCAATCATTGAACCAGAAATTCTCAACCGCAAAACTCACCCTACGAGCCAACCATCTCGAATTCACCATTATGACCTCAAGAATTTCCTGTTCACCCCAAGGTCTCCGACCAACGGCCACTTGCCATGGAGGAACTCATCCTTTTCAAACATAACACATGCATTATCTCGCTTTGCACCTCATCTCAATCACCAATAACCCTGGGCTCATGAATTCGCACCACCGATCTTTATATCCAGATCTCTAACCATTCTTGATCGAATCGCTGACCCCCTCAATAAAATACCCGATTCTCCCCCACTTAGAGTTCGAACCATCCCTAATCGGCGCACCAGCAATCTATCCCACAGACTGTTTCCACCAGTAACATTGCACCTACTCTTGGAAGGTGCTACACAACGCTCGATGATCTCCAGACAGAGATCGAACAACTCTAAATGCCCCAAAACTTAGATGAAATCCTCAGAAATTCCCACCATAAATGCCTCTAATCATTCAGAATCTCACACCATTCCATCAACGGACCTCCCAATTGTCCAGTATTAACCCCGACTCTTAGTCTGGAAGTAATGATCTACCGTACTCCTCATCATCAACTCCTCAACCAACGTTCCATCACGTCACTTATCATAAGAGCAGAAACCATATTTCCACCCTTAATACCCATCAAATACAATAAGGGCCACCGCCCTGATATACTCCTCTTGATCGTCCGATGTTGCAGCTAATACATGCCCTACTATGCTCAATTAGGGTGTATCCCGGTCCTTGACCATCTCAGTCCCCACAGATGACCTATTCAAGCTATATCTTTACCTCGCGACAGACCTACTGCCATATACTCTGGTTGAAGATCACCATCCATGCAATCCCACAGGGCTCACCCCCAAACTCAAAAACCGAAATCTCAAAACCTCTTATGTATCCCACAGGAAACGGAAATAGCACCACTCGGGTCACAGAAAGTAACCTCTCCACTATCGGCCGGTCGCCCAGCCTAGACCGTATTCTCCCATAACGCACCATCCCTACTCATCCCTGAGTCTTGCGACTCCAACTGGCATATCACCCATAATCCCTCGGAGCTCACTCGATTTCCCCTTTCAAGGGATGCTCCACTAAAACTTGTTCAGCATGGTCTTCTGGCCCCATACTCATTCACCTCTGATCTCAGTCTAGACAATCCCCACGGAATAACCGGTAAAAACCAGAAACACTAACTGCCACATGTCATGATACTTATCATGGTACTCGAACCATGACATCACTTCTCAATCCGCTACTTTAGAATCCGCCGGATTAGCCTTCCGGATCGCCACTGTCTCATCACCGCTAACACCGCTACTCTCCGGTGTGTGTGTGTGTGTGTGTCACAACCCAAAACCAAGAACGGCGTAAACGTTCTGGGACGGAGGATGTCATGTAAAGTATCACAACAATGCAAAGTAGTAAACAAGCAACAACATCACCCATTGCATTAATAGTATAATTTTAAATACAAGTGTGTTCTTTCATAGAATAAAACAACATAATTAATAATCAAAATAAAAGACGAGTCTTGACTGCTCCGTCTTCTCAATACCTGGTCATCGTACCTGTCTACTGGTGACCTGAGAATACAAGTTATTTTGAAAGCGAGTATCAACATAAAGCTGGTGAATTCATAAGTATTTTAGTGTCATTGATTTGTATAAAAAATAGTCTTCTACCAAGACCTGACTGTTTTGAAAGTATGCATCATTGTAAAAATGACGGTTTTTCCCCTATATAACTATTATTATAAAAATATAGTCTACCTCATCGTTTATGTGAATGTGTCACAAAATAAAGGTAATAAGGAAAATAGTATATTTATATCAAAATATATTTTACCTCATCGTTTATGTGAACGAGTCACAAAGTAAAGGTAATAAGGAAAATTGCATAATCCTTAAGAATGTATCCATTTGTATAGGATAAACACTACGTGGTAACTCGCCGAACAGTACAACCGAGAACATTCGTAGATGAACACACCTTCTATTGCGAGCAGCCAAGTGTAGGATGGTCAGTCCATGAGTGTATAGAAGTATTACTTCATATAGTATATAGTAGTATCTCTTCATATAGTATGTACTAGTGTCTCTTCGTATAGTATGTATTAGTGTCTCTTCGTATAGTATGTACTAGTGTCTCTTCGTATAGTATGTATTAGTGTCTCTTCGTATAGTATGTATTAGTGTCTCTTCGTATAGTATGTATTAGAGTAGTGTATGTATTGACTCATGTATGAACTGACTCTTAGTGTGATTCCTTGTACTAGGAATAGTAAATAGTATCTCCTAACTATACTTATTATAGTTACTAGTAATGTACGTGTATAACAGAAAGTATACCTTTGCTACCCAAAGGTACTGAATTGAATGACAGAACTTTTATGTCTATGTATGTATACATAATATATAACTAATATTTAGACGACATTCAAACAAATAATCGATACCCTAAGGCCACATCCAAACAAGGAAAATGAATTAAAGCGAGCTAGCAGTCCTAAGTCCTTTAAACATTACTTATATAACTATACATATATATATGTATGCATTTGCATTTGACAATATAAAAGTTTAAAAGAAGTTTTGTAAAACCTTTGAAAAGTTTAATAAATAAGAATGGATGACTTGATGTCAGTTTATAAAAATGATTTAAAAGCAGTTTGTTTGATAAGAACAGTTTAGAGTATAAGAAATCCTTTATTTGAAACACAGCTTGAAGTACATGAAAACCTTTGTTTGAAACGTAGTTATAACAGAGTTTGAAAGGAAGATATAGTATGTAATACAGTTTGATAAAGGGTTTATTATGTAAAAATGTTTTGAGAAATCATTTTGAAGTAGTATACTGAGTAAAACAGCTAAAAGTGTAGTAAATGCATAGTTTGATAGTTATTAATCACATGTGATTGATATAATAACTATCATGATTCAACTTGTACCCCCCCCCCCCATAAAAGCATTTAAAAACATTTAAAAGGTTAATTAAGGGGTATGAACTCACCTGTACTGAGTGGATCATATGGAAGTGTCAGACAAGTGCTAGGTGTCAAGTGAAGACCTGAACACACACAATGATCCTAATAACATATAAAGACATATATATATATATATATATATATATATATATATATATATATATATATACAATTAGTGATTATAACACTAATTAGACAAGTATAAACACCCTAAATCGTGGAAAACACTTTGGTCCAAGTGTTAGGAGGCCATTGGGTTGCAACAAAGGAGTGTAAGGCATTACATTTGAGTTTATGGCTCAAGGACCATTCTCAATGGAGTTTACGGCCTAGGGACCATTCCTCCATGATTTTACGGCCGTAAACTCATGGTATTATGTATCAACTCAAAGTTTAATGTCCCTAGTTCATTGGTGGAGGGTTCTAATCCAAGTTCTAAGCATAAGGAAGGGAATTAGGGCAACATTGCACCATAATAGGGAGTTTACGGCCTTGGGAGATCCTTGGTCGTAAACTCTCATCCAACCCTTAAATATTGATGTTTCTAAGGCCTAAACATGTTTAATCTAGTGCATAACAAGTTAGAACAAGAGTACTTACAATATAGGAGCTTGAAATGGTCGGTTTTGGTCAAGAACACTAGTGTGTGTTCTTGGTGTTCTTGGTGAAACTTGAAGATCTATTAAAACATGATTTTCATGGATGAATTCATGAGAGAATGCTAGATTAAGAGGTATATCAACAAGTCAAGGAAGAATACTTACTAGTTTTGAAGATCTAAGGTGAAGATCGGGATGATAGTTGAGAGGATTTGAAGGAAAATTAGCCAAGGAAGGAAAGGAATGAAACAAATGGCCAACACTTGATCATATAGTGTGAGTTTACAGCCCACATGGAGTTTACGGCCGTAAACTCCAGTGTGGTGGCCGTGAACTCATGGTCATGGTGTTTTAGGCCTGATCTTTGTACTATAGCTTCAACAGATAAACCCCAACACTTATCCCTTAAGTGTACAAGGCTTAGAATTCTCAAACAAATTCTAAATTGTGCTAAATGATAGCAGGAATAAGTCTGACACTTAATTGAGTTGACTGACTGAGCGTTCAAAGTAATAGAAAATTTCGGGTTGTCATAGTGTGGTGTACCAACCATCATGTCTCCCAACATAAAAGAAATCAGAGACTCGCTCGAGTATACTTGCACTCGATCGCTCGGCCCTACTTGTTCCTTAGCACCCCAAGGATTCTTACTTGGACTGCTCACTGATCTGATGCCTCTAGTAGTACGGGCCCTATACTACCTTCCACATCGCATCAACATTCATTCCAAGTCCTCCTCCTAGGATCCCAGATCACAAGTACTCTACATCTTGCTAAGCATAGGCTTCCCTTCAGTAGACTTCTCATAAGCTCCTTACTGCTACCCACTCACTCTCGAAGCATCTCATAGCAATTGTAATCTCCTAGGCTAAGGCATCACAAATCACGCCACTCTAGTCCTAATCTCCTAGGCTAAGGCATCACAAATCAGGACATTTGAGATATGTGATGGTGGCCTTTTTTAGTATTAGAAGCATAAATGGAAATTAAGGGAGGTTTAGTGGTTCTAGGTCGAAGATCAGGAACAAAGAACATATTATATATGTATCTAAGTGTGTGATTGTTTAGTGTGTGTCTCACGTAATTGATAAAGGAAAGAAAGAAAACATGGTGATTATGGTATTTCGAATGGGTTTTGAGCACGATAACAATCCTATGGTGCACATACAACCCTAATGCTTTGGATCTAAGTTTTCTCAAGTTATACATGCAATTTCATTTCATCCAAAGCATAAACCCTAACTAGCATACAATTAGAGATTTACAACAAAAAATCTAGTTTGATGAATACCTCTTAGTTGTAGCTTGTAGTTCTTGGCATTTCAAGAGCTCAGTACCTCAAATGTGATACCTCTAATAAGTCACAAACACCAAAAACAAATGGAGGATTATGAGAGTGAGGCTAGGAGGCACCAAAAATGGCTAGGGTTTCTTCATGGAACACAAGTGCCGATTTTGGGAGTGCAAGGGTTAATATTTATAGTGTGGAATTTCTAGGGTTTCATCTTGGAAACCCTAATTCATATGATTAGTCCTTAATCAATCTAATAACCCATATGATAGACCCTTTGGACTAAATCTTCATGGACTCTCACATGGATTTAGTCCATCCCTAATCAACATGGATCATTAGTCCAAACTATAAATATTACTGATTTGCCTAATTAGACCCCGTTAATTTAATCAGTCTCTTTTGATCACTAAATTAATTCCAAATTAATTGTTGATCAATACAAATTAAATAATATGATTTCTCAATTAATATATTATTCTTATGATATATTATTAAATCACAAATAACCTCTTTCTCAAATATTCATCCTATCAAATTGCTCCGTGAAGCCAACCCAAAAGGACCATGCTACTATCGGGTCAAGTACATACCAATTATAGTTATAGGCTTAAACACCTAATCCAACAATTTCCAGCATGTTTACAATCATGATATACAAAATCCCCAAGAGTTGTTGTTGTGATTGATTTTAGTTGAACACCCAAGAACAAAACTAGATAAGATATACTTGAATTTCTTGGGAATTGTGATTAAAGAAAATATGAGAATAAAGAAATCATGAATGATTTTCAAATGGGTTTCTATGGGTGTGATTTCAAATGGACTTCTAATAAATTGATTCTCTTTTGTGGGGAGAGAGAGAGAGAGAGAGGTTTATTCTTTTCTTTTTACTTTTAATAAACGAATGATTAAAATAAATATAAAAATAAAATAAAGAAATTAAAAAGGCAAAATAATCTTTTCAAGTTTTAGGACCAAAACCATAGAAAATTTTTGATTTTGGAAATTCCATGCAAGTCAGAAACTTTTTAGATCCTATCTATAGTTTTTGCGAAACCACATTGACCAATTTTGTAGTTTTGCCTTTTTTAAACCCAAATCGAAAATCAAGAAAACTGTCACTTGATATATATATATATATATATATATATATATATATATATATATATATATATATATATATATATATATATATATATATATAGAGAGAGAGAGAGAGAGAGAGAGGGAGGGAGGGAGGGAGGGGGTGGGGAGAGTGCAACCCCTTTTTCCCTTGTACCTAATTTCTCACAGACGATCGAAGAAAAAGGGGCGGTTTGTGCAATTTTAAGCGAAGATAAAAAAGAAGGATTCGGTTTCTTTGTTTTTGTGGTGTATGAGACACACCCATAGAGAGGGGATATGCGATTAAGAAAGAAGAAAGAAGACAAATTGGTCTACTGTAAGAAAAGAAGGGGTATAGGGTTTAATTTTGCTGGAGTGCGTCGATTTTAAGATAGATGTGTACCAATCGATCTACACTTGAGAAATAGTGATCGTGTTTGGACCAACCATATTCCACGTTGGTCTGGGATTTTTTTTCCTTTCTAATAGTTGTATTTGAGTTGGGCTATGAGCAAAAGCAAATGAGAGGGAAATGAGAGGGAAGAAATAGAAAGATGTGAATGAGAGGTGTGGTGTGTGTGAAAGTCTTTTTAATTTAATAAAACTCAAATATAAAAAACTAAAAAAAATCAAAATGGTAAAAATGGATTTTTTTTTTAATTTGAGTTCAGACGAAATTCACATACAAACATGTTCGGTCTATCCAAATTTTCAATGATTTTGATGTTAAAAAATTAAGCAAATTGTAAGGATCATTTTTGCATTTTTGTCTAAAATATAAGATAGGTCAAAATTTGCAATTTTGTCTCTATATAATTAAGTCAAAAGTAAGGGTTCAAAAAATAAAAACTGAAAGTGTTGGGGACAAACTCAAACTATAAACAGAATAGAGGGTTATTGTGCAAAATGAATTTAATAGCAAATAAGTGAAGGAAATATAATAAAATCCTACTATTTTCCCTACACTCGTATGAGTTGAAAGTGGTGAAGGTAAAGCCAAAGAAGAAGAAGCGAAAAAAAATGAGAACACGTGAAGGAAATCAGTGGACTGAAGAAAATAGTATGTCAATATATGAATCTGACCTCTAATCGTGAAGAAAAATCAATCTGCGTTGCCGCGTAGCCCCATTAGTCAAGGTATGTCATGTTTTGTTTAAGTTGTATTAAATGGATAGTTTGTAAAATGATTTTTTGTCAGGCATACAACTTAAATTAAGAGAAAGTTGAGTTGAAATCGTGTTTGGTGCCTAAATTTGTCAATTTTAGGGATTTATCTGTTAACGTGGGTAATGGTTAATAAAGTAATAATAAAACTAATACATGAACTTTGAGGGCTACTCTCAGGACTTCAAAGATTGGGTTACACGTGGGGTAGGTAAATGAATTGAAAATTTTAACTATCTTTTACATCAGATAATTAAAAAAAAACTTATTTTTTTGTAGTTAGTTTTGTAAATTATCAAACGTTTATAATTAATATATAAAATGACCTGGCTGCCAATTACTTCCTTTGATCAACAGAAAAAGAAAAATAGCCTATAGGGCCACAAGAATATAGTAATACAGATTCTCCATTGACTTCCAATTCCAAAGTCTTCCATTATAACAAGTTGCTCTTTATTTATGGCTTTATAAACAAACTATTTTATTAATTGATCATACGAACACATGAGTTCTTGATAACAACTTCCCATTCCATTTTTTTCTTTTTTCTAAATAAAAGTGAGTTGGCGTTGATAATGGGGAATCCTAGAGGTTTGGGGCTCTATCTCATATTCGTAAGTGTTTTCTTGTTTGCAAACAGTTGTTCTTGTTTGGGTGTTGAAAATACTAGCATCGTTTGCATTGAGCAAGAGCGACTTGCTCTTCTCAACTTCAAACAGAGTGTCATAGATTCTTCTGGAATGTTGTCATCATGGGTTGGCAATGATTGTTGCATGTGGGAAAGAGTCCATTGTGACAATGTCACCGGAAACATTAAAAGCCTTCATCTCAGAGGAAGCACAGGATGGTTAGTTGGTGATGAGGTGAGCTTTTCTTTGGCAGAGTTGAGGCATCTCAGTTACTTGGACTTGAGTTGGAATGATTTCGGAGGAAGCCAAATCCCTGACTTCATTGGATCCTTCAAACACCTGAGCTACCTCAATCTCTCTGATGCTGGTTTTCAAGGTATTATTCCTCATAACATAGGAAATCTTTCTAGTTTAAAGTTTCTTGATATCAGTTCAAACAATGAGCTGGTGGCAGATGATATGGCATGGACTTCTGACCTTTCGTTACTCGAGCATCTCAATTTGAATTATGTGGATCTTAGTGGAGCACAAAACTGGGAAATGGTGTTTTACATGATTCCTTCGTTAAGAGAGTTAAGTTTGAAATTTTGTAGGCTTTCCAACATTGATCTTTCTCGTTCTCTTAATTCGAGTAGAATACTTCCCAACTTCAAACACTTGGATCTTAGTTTCAATGATTTCAAAGGTCCATTCCCAAACTTTTTCCAAAACACGACATCCCTAGTATTCCTGGATCTTGGTTCCAATTCTTTCAATGGTTCACTCCCAGACTTTTTACAAAACACAACATCCCTAGTATTCCTGGATCTTCACTTCAATTCTTTCAATGGTCCACTCCCAAGCTTTTTACAAAACATGAAATCCCTAGTATTCCTGGATCTTGGCTTCAACTATTTCAAAGGTCCACTCCCTGGCTTTTTCCTAAACATGAAGTCCCTAACATTCCTTGATCTTTCAGGCTTTGATCTTGGTTCGACATTGAACTTTGCAAAGTTGCTAAACATGATCCCTTCCATTTCAGAGTTGCATTTGTCACGTTGTGGGCTCCATAACATGCATCTATCTCCCTCTCATCTTAATTTCAGTACCCTTGCTAAAATCCAACACCTGGATCTTAGCTATAATTCAATTGGAGGTACCTTTCCATCTTTTTTAACAAACGTGAGTTCCCTAAGAGTCCTTGACCTTTCTGGAAACATGTTGAATTCATCGGTTCCTATTATACCTAACCTTCTGGAGCTTGATCTTTCTTCTAACCAGTTTAAGCAGATTGAGCATGTTGGAATCTGGCGACAGTGTCACCTGAAAAAATTGAGTGTGTCAGACAATTATTTCCGTATAGAAATGATTGACTCAACGAAAAATGTATCAGAATGCTCCAAATATGCTTTGGAGAGGTTGATTTTACATGGGAGTTTAAATGGTACAGTTCCCAAACAACTTGGAAGACTGAAGAATTTAAGAGAGATAGATCTATCGTTCAACAGATTCACAGGTTCAATCCCCAAATCATTAAGAAGATTAAGATTTCTAGAAGTACTATATATGTCGAGAAGCCACTTAACAGGCCCCATTCCAACCTTCCTTGGGAATCTTAACACGCTTGATCTTTCTTTTAATCAACTAAATGGTTCAATTCCAAAATCATTTGGACAACTATCAGGTTTAAAATATTTGAATTTGGAATCCAATCGGTTAACGGGCCCCATCCCAACATCTCTAGTAGGACTTGTTTCACTACAATCTCTTGATGTGTCTTCAAATATGTTAAATGGAACGATTCCGGTTTCAATTGGGCAACTTGTGAAACTCTATGCGCTAGATATCTCAAACAATTCCTTAGAAGGAGTAGTTTTTGAAGCCCATTTTGCCAACCTTTCGAAGTTGAAGGAGTTGGATACTTCTTCCAACACTAGGTTGACATTCAATATTTCACGTGAGTGGTTGCCTCCATTCGTGTTGAAGTCTCTTGACCTCAGTTCTTGCATTATTGCAAATGGATTTCCACAGTGGCTGCGAAATCAAAGGGAACTTAAGACGTTAAGGTTGTCCAATGCTACAATTTCGGGACCTCTGCCTACATGGTTGCAAAAGATGCCAATCATTCCTTTCTTAGATCTTTCTTACAACAAACTCCACGGACCTTTGACAAACCTTCCCAATGGAGGAAATTTTAGTCTAAATAGATATGATTATGATATCAGGTCACTATTCCTGGAAAACAACCTTTTCAATGCATCGATTCCAAGGTCATTATGCAAAAGGACAGATCTGAAATATCTTGATCTTTCGAGAAATAGGTTAACCGGGAAAATTCCCAAGTGCCTCGGGAATCTTCAAGAGTTGCATACCATGATATTTAGTTCAAATCGACTTTCTGGTGTCATTCCGGGTTCCTTAGCTCTTAATTCATCATTATACCGATTAAAATTGAATGACAATAACTTCATTGGCGAACTTCCTTTAGAATTGGGGAATTTACGAAATCTAGAAGTCTTAGATTTGGGTGATAATCAATTACGAGGAAACATACCCGAATGGGTTGGAGAAAGCCTTAAAAATTTGATGGTTTTAAGGTTACACAAAAATAACTTCACTGGTCGAATTCCTCGATCTTTGTGTAAATCTTCAAATCTTCAGATTTTGGATGTTGCATACAACAACTTGATGGGAAGCATACCTGATTGTCTAGAAGAGTTGAATGCCATGAAATACGATTATTCTAACCCATACTATCGGCGTCCTAAAGACAATGTGATTCAGGTCATGAAAGGTGTTGATCTTGAATATACAAAAACATGGGATTTACTTTTTAACATGGACCTTTCAAGCAATAAACTTTCAGGAGAAATCCCGATCAAGTTAACTGCACTTGTTTTGTTGATGGGTTTCAACCTGTCTAATAATCATCTCGGTGGTGGCATTCCATATAACATTGGAAACATGAAGAAGTTATTTTCTCTTGATTTATCTAGAAACGAGTTGACCGGGACGATCCCTCCAAGCATGGCAGCTTTGACTTTTTTGAGCCATTTGAATTTGTCATACAACAACTTGTCGGGACCCATTCCAACAGGAAACCAGTTACAGACCCTGGATGATCCATCAATATATATGGGAAACAAAGATCTATGTGGAGCTCCATTGCCCAAGAAATGCTCTGATTTTGAAGACCCAACAAAAAAGCACAAGAAGAAACACAAAACAGCTAAGGAGCGTGTAGAGGTCTGGTTGTTTTACGTGGACATAATGAGTGGTTTTGTGACAGGGTTTTGGGGTGTTATTGGAGTTTTGTTGTTCAAGAAGGAGTGGAGATGGAAGCTTTTCAGGTTTGCTGAGGAAACCATGGACAAGATATATGTTGCAGTGGTCAGAGTTGCCAAGAGAGGAAAAGAAGCCGCATAAATATATATATTTTTAATATTTGCTATCTAATACTG
Organism: Lactuca saligna; assembly: GCF_052625555.1. Lineage (NCBI taxonomy): Eukaryota > Viridiplantae > Streptophyta > Magnoliopsida > Asterales > Asteraceae > Lactuca > Lactuca saligna. The sequence continues at coordinate 212,991,882 of NC_136424.1, read as the reverse complement.
TTTTCTTTATACTAATATTTTAATTTTTTTTTTTATTTGTATGGCATATTTATGTTAAAAGGCGTCAATTTTGAAACTTTTGTTGGATTTGGTGTTTATATAAGATCAAATTGTTAGTTTATGACATAAATTAAATATGTTATCCATCGATTTTCATGTACATTGCTCCAAGTACGAATCAGGTAATAGGGTTATTATCTACTTCTTCATTTGTACATATTCTAGTTTTTTGTGTACATGACCAAAATGGTTGGGTGAAAAGTCAAATATTTGTTGGATTTGATATTTAATTATACAAGATGATTGATGCATCACTCACGGCGCCACCTTTTCTTAGGAGTTTACTTTGTTGACTTTAAATTAAAATGTGTTTGGTGAAACTTGTGGCTAACCCCATTCACGCCCATAGTCCATGGATTTCCTATTCATTAAATCTCAATTTTCGAATTTATTCGTTATCACAAAGCTGTCACCATTTCATCTTCATTACAAGGGGATGCAAATTTCTGTTTTTTTGATTTAGTTTTTGTTTTCTACATGGTTTTTCATGGAATTGGTCCTCACATTGTCACATACATGAAATGCTTTTGGGTGGGTCAGATGTTGTTAGGTGGGTGTTGGATTTGAGGTTGGTACAATCAGGGTTGATCTTGAGGATTCAAATGTGCAGGACGAACCAGAAAAAAAAAATGGTCATATGCCCTAACGTGTGATGAATTATTTTTATAAACTAAAGTTTTTTTTATAAAAAAACGACGATAAACTCTATAGCAATAAACATAGAAAAATCATAGTATTTTAACAAGTAATAATATATCGTAATATCTAACCGACAACCCGTGTACGAAAAATGCAAATGCCCCCCCCCCCCCCCCCCCCCCCCCACACACACACACACACACATATATATATATATATATATATATATATATATATATATATTAGAAATTTAAATTAAATACTAAAAAAAATTAATTAATTAATAAACAAAATGACAATTATAAATTTAAAAAAGTTGAGGGGCTAAATACAGAATTTTTGGAAATTGATTTATTAAAAAGAGTTCATATACGGGATAAATTGTTAAGTATGAATGATAAATTAAGGATAGAAATTGTAACATAGAAGATTTACATATAAACATCCTTATATCGCCTATTATTATATAAGTGGCCGGCCTATAATGGAATGAAGTTGGAATAAACTCACGCTAAAAAAAGTATACTTGATTTTGGACACATAATATATATTAATGTATATTAATATCTTAATTATATATTTTGGTAAAACTCAAGCCCTATTTTTTTCGAAGCCCTGCGGATGCATACATTGCCCCCTTCAGGGCCGGGCCTGGGTACAATTTATAATTGGGAAAAAAAGGCTCCATTCTTTAATTCTGTTTGAAAATTGATTATATCTTAATCTCGGGTTTTTCATTATTATAACTTAATTACATATATGTCGGTTTAACCTTAGAAATGTCAAAATAATAATAATAATAATAATAATAATAATAATAATAATTTTGTATTTGTTATCTCTTGGGTTATTGAACTTTCTCTATTTTTTAGTTTTACTTTTTCCTCAACCTGTCCCCTTAATTAATTCAAATTTTTGTATTTTCATGAGTAAACTTACTCTTCACTTCATTTATATAATTATATTGTTTCTTTATCGTCTCAAATGCATCAATCGGAGATGTATGTATGCAGCAACATCGGAGATGTATGTATGCAGCAACACAGTACTCTCCAATATTCAGCTCCTCTTCTATCCATTTAATATCCACCTTTAGATGAATGATGTGATGTTTTTTTATATATAACAAAAATATTAAAAAACATCTCATTTTATATATAAGATTTTTTTATATAAATATATGTTCAAAACATAAATATTATGTAATTTGAAATATGTTAAAGAAAATATATTTTGTCTTTTAATGTATATTAATTCAATAATGTATAATTTTTTTTATTAAAGAAAAACTACTGGAAAAAAGGTTAATGATAAAAATAAATAACCTTGTATTTAAATAAATTATAAATATTTTAAAGCATAAGAAGATAATAAAAAAAAAACAAAAGGACTAAAATAAAAGTAAACACTTTTATAAATTTATGTAAATTGATTTAATAAAAAAATATTATATAATTATAAATAATTAAAGGTGAAATATGTTATAAGAGAAACTATAATGAAAGTAAAGTAACAAAGATTAATTAAATGTTAAAAGTATAAATGTTCAAGGGATAATTGAAATTTTAGAAAGTATGAAATATAAATTGGAACTCTGCGTTTGGGTGTATTTTAGCAATTGTTGAAAGTATAAGGACCATGATCTCAAAATGGTAAGTTGCGTGAATAAAAGAAAAAGCGAGTGGATGAAAGGAAACAAATAAAGCTTGTGAATAAGGGTTTTTTTTAAAGGGAAGGTGGAAGGGAAGGTGGAATAACAGGATCCTAAAACAAAGGGATAATGACTTAAAGGGTAATATATTATTTGATTTTTACATATTTAGTCATTCATTTTTTTCGTCTATATTTACCCATTCAACTTGTTAAATTGTACACATTTAGTCCTTATAACCGGCTACTTCAGGTTAGCCGGTAAAAATAACTTAATAGGGTAATATATTTCTCATTTTGTACATATTTTATCCTTAATAGTTTTTTTTGTTGCAAAATAAGTCATTTTTGTTTTTGTACTCATTTAGTATTTGTGAATGATTTTTGTAGGTTTTTTTCATGACATCTTACGTGGGATAACCATATGGTGGTGGGATAGGTTGAGGTGGTCCTGTTATATGTTTTAGGCCAGAATACCTGGTACAGGCCGGGTGTAAGCCATAGGCGCAGAGGCTTGAGATGAGCGGTTGGGTTAAGGCGACATGCCAACAAACCCTGGATATTCCAGTCCGATGACTGGTTGGACATGTTGCATGTTGGCATTCCAATCTGATGATTGATTAGGCCGATGTATTCCAATCTGATGAGTGTGGGTCTGTTATTAATGATAATACGTTTGTTGAATCATTTTCTGGGGAAAACTCACTAAACTTTGTGCTTACTCAGTTGTTCATGTTTTCAGGTTCTATCGTTGATCGTGGAAGGCGAATGCATGACTGTACACACTCATCAATAGTATTGAGGATTCCGTGTTTTTTATATTACTCTGATTATGTATTTTGGAATAAACATTCTTTCTTAATAACGGATTTATAATTAGGGATTTTTACCTTATTTAAAAATGAATATTTTTTGTTGTGAAAATGAGACTTTACACATAAACATCAATAGTCATACACACTCCATCAATGATTGTTCTACAATCATAAGTACTGAAAGAGTACAAAACAAAAATAACTTACTTTGATACAAAAAAATATTAAGGACTAAATGTGTATAAAAATATTAAGGACTAAATGTGTACAAAATAATAAATATATTACTCTACTAAGTTATTTTTCCCGGCTGACCTGGAGTAACCGGTCATAAGGATTGAATGCGTACAGTTTAACAAGTTGAAGGGTAAATATCGACGAAAAAAAAACTCAGTGACCAAATATGTACAAATCAAAAAATATATTATCGTTTTAAGTGATTATCCCTTTAAAACAAATACTTCAATTTCATGGACTATTTGGTTGAAAATCAGTCATTTTGTGGGGCATGCCATGAAACAAAATATTCCTATTATGTACCGTTTAAGCATGAACGAATTGAACTTGAACATTTTTGTATATTGATTTATATGAATTGGTAATAGTAATATAAGTTTTTAAAATGCGACTTAAAAGATTTTAACCACCGGATTAAAGCTTGGACAAGTTTAAAGGAGCTTATATTTCCACTTGGTTATTTTATTCTTCCACTTGATAAAAATATGGTTTTACTTTTATGACTTTCTTTTTTAATTAACAAACATACCATGAGTGAGAAAATATTGTTAATTACCAAAAATATGAAGATAATGAAGAATCTCAACCGACTTTAACCTGAACCTGTTCTTTTAATTAAGAAACATGAAGAAGTTGAGCATGTAGCTACATGGGTGTAGGAGTTTGGTCCACCCTACACAAATTTAAGCTAAAATATATTATATATAGATTTTATATTTTTTTAATACAAAATATTAAGGCCATGAATCGTAACATGACTCGCTTAATTTTAAATTTAAATTTATAATGAAAGAAATAGTTTACAACATTTGGATAGGTTCGTTTCATTTTAAACTTAAATTCATAACGAATGAAATAATTTACATATTGAGACATGTGAATTAAAAAATTAAGACAATAAATTTCTGAATAGATCAAATTTATTTCATAATTTACATATTGAGACATGTGAATTAAAAAATTAATAAATTTCTGAATAGATCAAATTTATTTCAATCTCTACAATGAATTCTTTGTTTATTAGGTTTGTATATTAATATTTATTTTATTATCTTAATTAATTTGTTAGTTCCAACTTAAATGAATAATTTATTTTAAAATCATATATTATTATATTTTGTTATATTTTCAATATTTTGCTACTTGTTCATATTTTGTAAATTATTTGGTTTATCCTAAAACAAAATTTTAACTAGTCACTAAGAAGTTTAGAGATAATTCAGGAATTGTTAATAAGAAATATGGCATAACGGTTCTGAGTATAAGTTTTGGATTGCATTACATGAAGTTCCACGTGAAGATATTACATTTTGCGGACTTCAAGATTAAATCACAAAAGTCAAGTTGGAAACCTTAGCCGTATATGCTAAAATTAAAATTTTGTGAAGTTGGTTCATAACTGAATTACCAATGACCAGTATGGTGTGGTAAATTTTTCCTTGTCAGTGGATAAAATGTTAGCCATATATGGATTACCATTCTTTTTTTTTTTTTTTTTTTTAAATTTTAATCATACATAAATTACTATTAAGATTGAAAATTAATTGACTATTAAAATTAATTCAACAGATTAAAATGGATTCATCAAATCTTACGAAACAAAATGAAGAACTTTGTTTAGCTAACTTCAAATTTGAATCATGCAATGAATTACTAAGGAGTTTTATTATAGTAAATGATATGTTGTATCAATTCGAGATTCAATTAAAGACAAGTTTTGTCAAGTTGCAATGTAACCGAGACGGTTCCTATCAAGATAGATTATGTATTGAAGATAAAAGGAAAAAGAACAATGTAAAAAGGAAATAGATTGTAGGTGTAGAGGAAATTGATGGTGCTTTGTTACTTGATGCAAAAAAAAACTTAACTCAACCATGAACCGTCTCCTTATATCTTTAGGCATTCATCAGTCCTTGAGTATGTAGTGATTTGAATGTTTCATCTATATTCAAACTACTCGCAAAAATAATCGTGTTGGGTTAAAAAAAAAGTTTATACTTTACTTTTCTAGAAAAATGTATTTTTGTGTCTTGGACCGTAAACCTGTTTACGGCCTATGTTCAGTCGGCCCATATTCTCATATATATATATATATATATATATATATATATATATATATATATAGGGGTGAGGGGTGTGAGAAAAAGATTGATGAACGTGAGAAGAGAGAAATTAGAGAGCATTTTGTGTGTGTGAATCTTTTGTATCTGGAACTTTAAATCTGATCAATTCATACAGAGATTCATATTATTCTTCTTCTCCTTCTCTTCTATTTAATCTGACATCATCCGTTTGATTGAGATTCCGCACCATGAAATGGATCTGATTGATACACAGACATTTTAGGAACTTACAATTGGTATCAGAGCCAAATTGTATCAGTCAATTTTGTCATATTTGGAGCATAATTTGATCTTATTTTCGAAATATTCTTGCATTTTTGGATAAATCTCTGAAAAATAAGGGGAGTTTGTTCTTTGTGTTTTTCTTTTTTTTAATAAAAAAGGGTTTTTGATCGAGTTTTGGAGCTTCAAAGTCGAAAAATCGTTGTTTTTTTATCGTAATCAGCAAGGAGTTTGCGGCCGGCGGCTAGGGTTCCGAAGATTTTGCAGCCGGTGTTTGCGGTTCGAGGAGTTCACGGTCAGAGGTTACGGTCCGAGGACTCGCACGTTTACGTGCCCGAGCTTGCAGCTCGGAGTTTACTGCTCAGCATCATTTCCGGTTCGCACCTCGCATGTTCAGCATCCTCGCACTCAGCAGCCTCGCATATAAAAAATAGGAAGCAGAAGCGGAGGTGTCGGGGTTTAAACTCACGACCTCTAGTTCACCAGGCGGCGCATCTTTTTCACAGCAAGTTTCACTATTTTTACACTTTTAACCCCAAAATTCAATTCCTTTTAATTTTAAATTCCTTTTTCATCAAAAATAAAAAATTAAAATTAAATAATAAATAAATAAATAAACAATAGAGAGTGTACAGTAAATAGAAGAACAAGTGTGTGTTGTGTGTGAATCTTGTAATGGAACTTCATTCTAATCAATTCAAACAAGATTCATATTATTCTTCTTCTGATTCTCTTCTATTTTATCTGACTTCATACGTTTGATTGAGACTCCGCACCATCAAACGGATCTGATTGATACACAGGTAAATTAGGGGCTTACAATTGGTATCAGAGCTGAAAGTCAAAATCAAAAATCAAATAAAATTTAATATATATATATATATATATATATATATATATATATATATATATATATAAACAAAAAAAAGTAATAATAATAAAATAATTAAAAAATTATTTTTAACTTTTATTTTTGATTTTTTATTTAAAATTTTGATTTTGACTTTCAGGTTTGACCTTTGATTTTAAACTTTGACTTTTTCGTTTAACTTTTAAACTTTCAAATTTAGCTTTTCGATTTGAC
>NC_136424.1:212367552-212380052 GCF_052625555.1 Lactuca saligna | reverse complement strand
AAGTACCTCTACCACCTATCTGACACCTACATTGCCATTGCCATGACCACCATTACCACAACAACGTCTGCCACCATCTCCACCATTGCTGGCACCACCACACACGCCACCGCAACTACCACCACTAATACCACCATTATTACTATCACTGCAATCGCTACCCTTGTCATCGCCGTCACTCCACCACCTACCGCCATATTCAAGTGTGAATAATCACTAGAGAATAGACACATGCATATTTATATGAATATACTTATTCATATATGAATAAGTATACACTTATTTATATCTGAATATTCATATATGAATATACTTATTTATATATAAATATGATTTTTCATTTAAAAATATTATATGTTTTGATGTTACGTACACTTTAACATTTAAGTGGTAGATTCAAAATATGTGGCACAAATTTATTCTCGTGTTTTCAATTTCATTAATATTATTATTTAAACATTTCTCTCTCTCTCTCTCTCTATATATATATATATATATATATATATATATATATATATATATATATATATATATATATATTATATATATATAGGGGATAGGGAATATACATTACAGTCCCACCTAAGCTTAGGTACTAAACCTCTAAAATACATCGTTTTAACATGCTAAATATACCTAGTTTAGTTTCACTTGGTAAATATATCATTCTCCATAGCATTTCTTTCTTTCATTATTGTTTTATCATCTCTGTTTTCTTTCCCCAATTATCGTTTATTACTTCATCCAAGTGAATATTACTAAACCCTAAACCTAAACCTAAACCCTGTGACAACTGTCAAATTTCGGTCAAGTCAAAGTTAACTAAAGTCAACAAGTCAAACCGTTTGAATCAATTTGCCCTTGGGTACTAGAATTTACATTATGAAATTTCTACAAAACTCTCTATTCTAATGTGAGATCATAAATCAAAAGTGCGGACATCTAGATCTCCTTAACCAAAAACTGTGGTACGTGGCTAGCCAAACCGAACCCTCGCCTTCGCCTCTCACTTCCGGTTCGCGCCTTTTCGCTTCCTCGCCCCCTCTCGTTCCTCGCTTCCTCACCCCTTTGTTTCCCTCTATTCGTTTCCGGCTACAATCCTTAGCATGGACCGAGTCTCGGCCTAGGGACTGAACCTCGGCCTAGGACCGAGAGGTCTCGCTGGGAACTCATTTCTCCTGGTTTTCGCGTAGTTTTGCGTTTAAGGCCCGTTTTTAATTATTTTTATGCGGGATTTTCACCCAAAATCATATTTTAACATAATAAACCCTAAATATTCACAATTTAATCATATTTTCATAAAATCATTATTTAAATAATAAAAGCAAGTGGGTAAAGTAGAAAGAGGTGGAGTGTTGACTTTGCTTTACCTTATGACACAAGCAACCACTCCCACACGCACTCTATGACCAGCCACACCTCCCCACCTTACCTAGGTCACATCAATGTCCTTTCCACTCAATTATCACTCTTTCCCACGTTTTTGAGAGCTGAATATTCATCCTCTCTCCTTATTTCTCTCATTTGCTCTCATTTCACAAGAAGATCAAACTCTTTCCTCTCTCACTTTCTCTCTCTAGAAATTCGAGATTCAAGGGCTGATCTTGGGGTTTTCCTCCACATTTGGTAAGCATAATCCATTCTCCTTATGGTTATTTTTACAAAACTGTCTATCATTTCAAACAACAATACGGACCAGTCTGTGATTATGGACTTATTCACCCAAGTTGGAGGTCATTAAAAATCGTGATAAAAATTATGAGTAAACTAGACACATTTTGTGAACTCTCAGAATTCACGGATCTAGTTTTCGACTTCATATGATTTTTCTATGATTTTTCCAAAACAGTGCAGAAAAGCTAAAGTTAGCCAACAGCATATGAATATCATAACACTTTGTATTATGTTGAGCAAAGTGTATAATCATAAGTTCTAATTATTGAATGTGTTTCTTTGTTAGTTTATCATCATGAACTGAAACTAAGTCATTCGTAATAAATATTATGCATTCATTTTAGAATAGGTATAATAAACAATAAAAAGTATAGTTTAATAAATTCATAACACTAATACATTTCCATAAAAGAGTTCATCCATATTACTTACATTTTAGATAAACTATAATAGGTATAGTTTATGATACATCACTCAACACACTCGTACAGAAAGGGTACATTCATACAGAAAAGATTTATATTCACACACATTGCATGTAAACTTGTTAACCTATATTGTGAGACTCTCTCTATCTCTCTCACTCTCTCTCTCTCTCTCTCTATATATATATATATATATATATATATCCCCGTACGTCCGAGTGCGGGATATAATTCCTGGTAGTTATAATCAGAATCTCCTTGAGGGAGAACGTGATACTTGTATATAGATCTATATTGGGTTTGACACCCCACACCTTGCTGCTAGCTACAGTGGGACCTGCAGGTCTACGGGTGACAAATGTCATTTCAGTTTTCGCGATGCTTGAGAACGTCGCGGCAGGTTCACATAGTCATAGTATGATTATAGCGACTCACATAGGGATATAACAATCCATAAGTTTACGGGATTTTATTTTTAAAACCTAGATGAGTTTTATGTCGATTTAAAATCACTTTTTATCTCAATGAGTACAGATATTACTGTACACTTTCGGTTTTGGTAGTTACGACTACGCATCATTTGAAACCACATTTATACCTTTAAGTATGGTCAATACTTGTTATTGCTCGGTCCTCTAACTTAGGACTACATATATATAAATTATTAACAAACATGAGAACATACATAAATTTCATTTAATTCAAACGCGTCCATGTCCATTTAAGTACATAACATTTTCTATTAATAAGAAAGGTTATTTATACATTTTGGTCTTCAGTCATAAGACTACATTACACAGATTTTAAAGAAAATATCGGATTTTATGGATACATATTCTAACGCTTTTACAAGGAAAATGATTTACTTTTCTAACGAAATCTCTTTTGAACTCACCAACCTTTGTGTTGACATTTTTCAAAACTACTTGTATTCTCAGGAATTCAGTGAAAACTGGAAATCAACAACATTTTGAGGATGGGACGATAAATCGTCAAACAGTTCATTTTGTATCATAATGTAATTGATGTGAATCATGTAAACATGTGCTTTGATGTAACGTTTTCAATTATATTTGTGTTGGTTGTATTTACTTTGAGCACTATTATACTCATTGTTGTGATACTCTACATGAAGTCCTTCACCCCCGGACGTTTCCGCCATCCTTGGTTTGGGGGTGTGACAGATTGGTATCAGAGCATTGTTTATAGTGAACTCAGTATATCGAACCACATAAGATATACAAACTATAAATGCATTGGGACTAAGTCTCTGATTTAAAGTTTCAAAACAACTATACTTTTAGAAATAAATAGTTTCTTACTAAATATATACATGCATACATACATATTAAGGTCAGCACCACTCTAGAACAAAACAAAAGTAATGATTGTTGAATATCACAGGTAAGCTCGGGGATGTATGGTCAGTCTTGGGAATGGCATAGCCTGATCAACTATGCTGGTCCGAGGAGTGATTAGCACATGCCCAAGAATAGTTGTGATATGGCAACAAGTCTAAAAACTTACCAACACTACCACAATGAGAACATTAGAACAGAACATGAGTTTAAAATACTATAGGAGTATTTTGTAATATCATAACTTATATGAAAACTAAATAGATCCTTAATAATAGGTCTATCGTGTCTTGTTATATGTAATTAGTATGCACTATGTCATTATAGAAGTAACTAATATGGATCACCTCCTATAAGTAATTGATAATAAAGTTAGACGCATAGTACTTATGTCCTCCACTCCTATTCTCGCAAATACGGCATAGCAAAATCCTACTTACCGGATAACCCTTACTTTCCTAATCCGAACTCGAGGAATGTTGAATGGTTATGAGAAGAATCGTAAGCGGGACCGAAGGTAATCGATCCTCGATGCATAGCAAGGGTTCCGCGAACCGTTTCGACTATAATGAACCTGTGACCCGTTGGGCAATCGTGATCGAGGGTTGAAGGTCGACAACAATGACAACAACCACCATGTGGAGACCAACAAGGGTGCTATGACCTCAACCACGGGGGACTGACGGACAGAGCCCTCCTGGCAAAGACCCGGCAGATCGCGATCATCAGGGATTAAAACAGGAAGACTACAATCTGAGTTCAAAAAATTGCGCGCTACTATAAACCCCACCATCTCATGTACCGGTGACTCAGAATTATACTACTATTCCTGATGCCAACTCTCTTTTTAGGACCTTATCGCCACTCGTGAAGAGGAAAGAGAGTAAAAGGGTAGGACACACAGCATTCAAAGAAAGGATGATTGTAGCCAAGCGTTGATTGGCAAAGCTACAAAACTACATCGACCTTGCCTTAGGCATCACAAGGGATGGATCGTCGTAAGTAGAGTTCATACCGCTCACCAGGCCTGGTAAATTAGCTTCATAAGTAGGCGCTGGTGCTACTCTATTGTAAGTGAAATCACGACACTACAAATTATGTGGTCATACAAATCGAGAAATCTATCTACTATCAAAGCCCGCCCATGCACAAATGTGAAGTAGACCTGCATCCAGGTCAAAATTTTCACTGAAACCATGATTTCTAGGGTCATATTAACAAGATGGGCTTAGGATGTACCTATCCGACTCAAATTTCTATCTAGCCTTAATTATATAACTAAGCATACATCAATAGGTCGTGATAAAGACCTAGGTTGGGTCAAGTATAAGGTTTCACTTGGATACCGAGCTACTAAAATACATGAGTTTATTATACAAAGAATCTCGTTATAAATTGTTTTCAGAACACCCTAAACAACCAAACTTTGATACAAATTGATATGAGATCAACTTAGTTAGAAAACTCGCGACATATAGCCATTCTAAAAACTCATTATTGTCTCACCTTTAAACATTTGTTGAGAAGTTTCTTCTTCATATACCTATGGAGTGCGAACGTTCCAGCACTAACGCACCGGATCCCATCAAAATTCCTCAGCCAAGTGTGTTCGGACAAACATGATTCTAAGAGGAGTAAAGCTTAACGTCCGTATGAAACCTACTCCTACCTACTGCCATAACTCCATCTCAGGAGCGTTAGCAGAAACACTAAGAATAGTACAGTAATGTGCAAAAATTTATATGCGTAAATATAAATTGTAAGGATGCACTTAAGACAATCATTTCCACTAATGAAGTCGTTTTTCGTCATGAAACAGAGCTATGTATCCACCAAGAGGCAACAAACGAACTAGCAAGGTGCCAACACTGCAGATAGACGCTGCTACTTTTCAAGCTGCAGTCACAGCAGCCGTGGCAGCCGTCATGGTGCATTTCAATACTAACAACGTCAGCAGGGGTGGAAACGGTACTAACAATACAAATTGTGGTAACAATCAGAGACACCAATGGGTACCTACCAACAAAAATACCTCAGGCCACAAACCTACGAACAAGAAAAGAAAGTTTTAGGACATGAAAGAGCGCCACCAATCTCAAGGATACACTAAAAGACAACAACCCAGGGCCGCCCCTACCATTACAATAGCAGTCATGACACATGCCTTGACACTAGCCACGGGGTCTGCCACCCAAATTCCTGCCAGACCATAAGAGGGATCACTCCCAAAGTGCAACCAATGTGGCTTTCATCACCATGGGGCTTGCCGGGAAATGCACTGTAAAAACTACAACAGGAAAGGGTATACCGTCCGTTTTTGTAAGATCCCGACCCAGCACTTCCCTTCAATCAACTGCACCAAGGTAGGCCCAATATGCTACCTATGCGGTGAAACGGGACACTTCAAGAGAGAATGTCCAACTGAGAAGAATGACGAAGGAACAGGAAGAATGTGATGAACACACCAACAGGAGCAGCAAGGGAACCATGTTAGGACTTTTGTAATGTTCCCAACGACAAAACATCTAGGTACTATATGTTTGTAATGAATTTGGTACGCTTACTAAAGTAACCTTCCTTCTAAAAAGTAGCTAAAACGTTCTCTGTCATACAAATCAACCAAAGACATATGTGACCTTAGGAGCATTACCTGTAAGTTGTGATGACCTTGTCCATACATCGGGGTTAATTAAAATCAAAATACTAAAGTCTTGAAACAAATAATTCCATCCTGACTCCGATTCCAGGTATAGTATTAGGGGTTGAGTGGGGTCACCCACTCGACGATTTCACGGTATCGATTTACATACGACGATCATATAACGATCGATCGTGAGGAGACCTGTCAGGAATCATGATATCAAATATCATTACTCGCTATCGAAAACACACGCACTACCAGTGCTAGACACTGTGGTATGAAACATCTACAATAATCATAACATCAAACAAAACAGAACACACAGAAAAGAAATACATGACACTCTATCATTCTAGTGATCTCTTCCTTCGAATACAACTTATCTCATGTTATCTAAAAAGATAGTGTTGTCGTTATCCAATTTTGATTGATATTGCCCTCGTCTTCCCGAATAAACGACTACAAAAGGGCCTTTCGCCTAACCCCTGAATATCGAAACTATCGTCTCTCATAAACATCTAGCACGGACCTTTGGGTCATCTCTCGCTGTGGAACTCCAAAACACGCACCAGAGGAGTGTTACACTTCCCGAAGCCTTATCACATGTATTTACAGGAGACCTTCGGGAATGTCACGCATGTATCAGACAAGATTTAAGCATAGAAGCTTGGGACAGATATGGGACGAGTCCGGCCATGAGCTTCGAGCTAAGGTTGCCCAGAAGGACGAGTAAATGTCCTACCATTCAAAAAGTCCTAGTCGCGTAAACCAAACCGACATACTTCCTACCGAGCTACAAGAGCTGTCAGGGCAAACCTGTCGAACTACTCAACAATGAAATTGAAGAACCAAGCTTTTCACCCTGAAAAGCTCTGGTCTTATTCTTCAAATTACAAAGACAAATTGCTCATAATTCCATCAATTTTAGAGGCCCCAACAACATCTCCAATAGAAACCTTTACTATTTGCCTCGCATAGACGAATAGGCCAACAAACCGCAAGGAACGAGCTACTCCTCAGGAATTAAACCTGAGATCTGAATATCACCAGTCATGAGTATTGAAGAAGGATGTCCGAGAACAATCCTCCAAGTTCGATGCGGGCGCTGAAAGTTCGTAGTAATACCCTCGGATAGGATCAAACCCACTCGTAGGATTCATGAACGTAATAAATAGGATATGCCATTTTTGCTAAGGATCAGTTCATCATCATCATTACAAAGGACTTACTTATCTACCCTCGTAGTAAGAAGGAAACCAAGGAGAGCAGCTACAACAAACCACAAAAGCAATATGATCAGAGAAGTATTACTTGAAGTTCTCTAGATACGAGTTTTGGAATTGAGGAGTCCAATTCTCAAGACACATCATTATCAAGGTGGAAATTCATAAGGACCCTTTTAATTGATCAAAATCGTTGAGAAACAGTCAACACCGAAGGTGTTAGCAGAAATACGCCAAAATTCTGGGTCTCGCTGACCTACCGTCTTAGTTCCTATGGAACTTCTCATAAAATACGGACCCCCTCCCAACTTTGACCCTAAAGGGAGCAACCCGTGACGGGAAGAGAAGCAAGAGGAAGAAACCTTTAAAACGCCAGTATAACCGACCAAATTCCTCTTGAAACACTCACTCTGGGAAAGCTTAGTACACTTCGGAAAGCATGGAAAGCCAATACCCCAAATAATTATGCCTTTCGAGATTCTGTCAGAATTTGCCCTATAACTCGCTGCTTCAATCTACTCCCACGAGCTTGGTAAAGTATCATTCTACACGTCACGTCCCGAACTTACGGAAGTAGCTATCCGACGAGACTCTTGCAATTCCCCTCGACGAGATCGAGTTCCATAAGAGCCTCACCTTCTTGGAAGAACCATAGTGACCATGGACCGAGAGGTCAAGCGGACGAAACAACCCCACTTCCCATTAGTGAAAGCTCGCTGGAATACTAACCAAGGACCTAGAGTCACATGGGAGCGCGTGAGTCAGTCGATTAAGAAGTATCCTCACTCTTGGCTTGATTGTTCATGCCTACTCTTTGCCTAAATTTAAAATTTCGGGACGAAATTCCCTCTAACGGGGGGATGATGTGACAACTGTCAAATTTCGATCAAGTCAAAGTCAACTAAAGTCAACAAGTCAAACCGTTTGACTCAATTTTCCCTTGGGTACTAGAATTTACATTATGAAATTTCTACACAACTCTCTATTCTAATGTGAGATCATAAATCAAAAGTGCGAACATCTAGATCTCCTTAACCAAAAACTATGGTACGTGGCTAGCCAAACCGATAAAACAATGTTGCATACTCATCGGGGGTGTGTAAGATCCTTAAACAAGGCTTAACAGTGTTTACGGACCTTGCATTGCGAAGCCGGACACTCACAAATGCCACACTCGAAACCCCTCTCAATCGTTTTCACTCTATCTCTCTCTCTATTTGAAATCTCTCTAAGTATGTGAAATCTCTCCCAAAACTCTCTCTGTATGAGAAATCTCTCTAAGTATGTGAAATCTCTCCCAAACCTCTCTAAGTATGTGAAATCTCTCCCAAATCTCTCTAAGTATGTGAAACTTCTCCTAAAACTCTCTTTGTATGAGAAATCTCTCTAAGTATGTGAAATCTCTCCCAAATCTCTCCAAGTATGTGAAATCTCTCTCAAATATCTCTCTATATGAGAAAACTCTCCAAGAATGTCAAATCTCTCCCAAAGCTCTCCAAGTATGTGAAATCTCTCCCAAATCTCTCTCAAAAGCTTCCCGTAACTTTTTAGAATCGTTCGGGTCATTCCGACCTTTAACCGGGTCAAAAACGGCTTAAAACGTGGTAAAAACGAGAAAAATGGACCTTAGCAACCGAAACCCTCTTATAAGAGGCGAAGTCTCTTAGGACCCGAAGGTCCTCTTAGGGACCGAGAGCAAGGAGGATCCGAACCCTCCTGAGCCGAAGGTCCTCTCAGGGCCGAAGCTCGCCTAGGAGGAACCGAACCCGAAAGACCCTTGCTGGCCCGAACCTCGCAGAATCACCCGAACCCGAAGGCTCCTGGAACCGAACCCGAAGGTACTGTTCACTACTGTTCATTTGGTTCATTTCGGGTCTGACTTCTCGCCTTTCATCTCCGGACCGAACCCTCGCCTTCGCCTCTGACTTCCGGTTCGTGCCTTTTCACTTCCTCGCCCCCTCTCGTTCCTCGCCTCCTCTCGCTTCCTCGCCCCTTCGTTTCCTTCTGTTCGTTTCCGGCTACAATCCTTAGCATGGACCGAGTCTCAGCCTAGGGACCGAACCTCGGCCTAGGACCGAGAGGTCTCGCTGGGAACTCATTTTCTCCCGGTTTTCGCATAGTTTTGCTTTTAAGGCCCGTTTTTAATTATTTTAACGCGGGATTTTCACCCAAAATCATATTTTAACATCATAAATCCTAAATATTCACAATTTAATCATATTTTCATAAAAATCTTTATTTAAATAATAAAAGCAAGTGGGTAAAGTAGAAAGAGGTGGAGTGTTGACTTTGCTTTACCTTATGACACAAGCAACCACTCTATGACCAGCCACACCTCCCCACCTTACCTAGGTCACATCAATGTCCTTTCCACTCAATTATCACTCTTTCCCACATTTTTGAGAGCTGAATATTCATCCTCTCTCCTCACTTCTCTCATTTGCTCTCATTTCACAAGAAGATCAAACTCTTTCCTCTCTCACTTTCACTTGTTATACTCAAATCATGGATATCTTACACAAACTCCATCTTAATTGTGTTAGAACTTCGAATCTTCAAGTGATTCTTCAAGTGTTCTTGGGTTGAACACTTCTCTTCTTCAACACTTATCTACTGAAATCACTCAAGGTGAGTTCATACCCCTACATTTTCATGTTTTCTCAAGTTTTCAGGGGGGGAATACAAGTTAAAACACTAAGAACATAACTAAAATTTTCTAACAGCCTTCATCAGAAAAGTTCAACTCCATTCACAGACTGTTTTGGGCATCTTAAACATTTTTGTTTTCAAAACTGTACAAGGTGCAAATAGTGCAAGTTTTTAGCTTTAAAATGACTACTTGCACATCTCCATACGATTTTTCTACAATTTATGGTGATTTTTACAAAACTGTCTATAATTTCAAACAACAGACCGGACCAGTCTGTGATTATGGACTTTTTCACCCAAGATGGAGGTCATTAAAAATCGTGATAAAAATTATGAGTAAACTAGACACATTTTTTGAGCTCTCAGAATTTAAGGATCTAGTTTTCGACTTCATATGATTTTTCTATGATTTTTCCAAAACAGTGCAGAAAAGCTGAAGTTAGCCAACAACATATAAATATCATAACACTTTGTATTATGTTGAGCAAAGTGTATAATCATAAGTTCTAATTATTGAATGTTTTCTTTGTTAGTTTATCATCATGAACTAAAACTAAGTCATTCGTAATAAATATTATGCATTCATTTTAGAACACATATAATAAACTATAAAAAGTATAGTTTAATAAATTCATAACACTAATAGATTTCCATAAAAGAGTTCATACATATTACACACATTTTAGATAAACTATAATAGGTATAGTTTATGATACATCACTCAACACACTCGTACAGAAAGGGTACATTCATACAGAAAAGATTTATATTCACACACATTTCATGTAAACTTGTTAACCTATATTGTGAGACTCTCTCTCTCTCTCTCTCTCTCTCTCTCCCCCCCCCCCCCCCCCCCCCCGTACGTCCGAGTGCGGGATATAATTCCTGGTAGTTATAATCAGAATCTCGTTCAGGGAGAACGTGAGACTTGTATATACATCTATATTGGGATTGACACCCCACACCTTGCTGCTAGCTACAGTGGGACCTGCAGGTCTACGGGTGACAAATGTCATTTCAGTTTTCGCGACACCTGAGAACATCGTGGCAGGTTCACATAGTCATAGTATGATTTATAGCGACTCACATAGGGATATAACAATCCATAAGTTTACGGGATTTTATTTTTAAAACCTAAATGAGTTTTATGTCGATTTAAAATCACTTTTTATCTCAATGAGTACAGATATTACTGTACACTTTCGGTTTTGGTAGTTACGACTACACATCATTTGAAACCACATTTATACCTTTAAGTATGGTCAATACTTGTTATTGCTCGGTCCTCTAACTTAGGACTACATATATATAAAGTATTAACAAACATGAGAACATACAGAAATTTCATTTAATTCAAATGCGTCCATGTCCATTTAAGTACATAACATTTTCTATTAATAAGAAAGGTTACTTATACATTTTGGTCTTCAGTCATAAGACTACATTACACAGATTTTAAAGAAAATATCGGATTTTCTGGATACATATTCTAACACTTTTACAAGGAAAACGATTTACTTTTCTAACGAAATCTCTTATGAACTCACCAACCTTTGTGTTGACACTTTTCAAAACTACTTGTATTCTCAGGAATTCAGTGAAAATAGGAAATCAACAACATCTTGAGAATGGGACGATAAATCGTCAAACAGTTCATTTTGTATCATAATGTAATTGATGTGAATCATGTAAACATGTGCTTTGATGTAACGTTTTCAATTATATTTGTGTTGGTTGTATTTACTTTGAGCACTATTATACTCATTGTTGTGATACTCTACATGAAGTCCTCCACCCCCGGATGTTTCCGCCATCCTTGGTTTGGGGGTGTGACAAACCCTAAATTTAAACCCTAAACACTAATGCTAAACCCTAAACCCTAAATCTAAACACTAAATCCTAAATCCTAAACCCTAAACCCTAACCTTAAACTCTAAACCCTAAACCTTAACCCTAAACTCTAAACCCTAAACATAAACCTAGACCCTAAACCCTAAACCCTATTGTGTCGATCTTAAATTACATCTTGAAGTATTAATCGTGAATCTATTAACCGTAATCTTTTTATAGTAAAACAATGTATTTTCAAGAGGTTTAGTACCTAAGTTTAGGTGGGGCTGTAATGTATATTCTTTTTTCCCATATATATATATATATATATATATATATATATATATATATATATATATATATATATATATATATATATATATATATATATATATATATATATATATATATATATATATATATATATATATATATATATATATATATATATATGACCATTTGCCATCAAAGTTAAATTCGAATTATACCCTCCATTCATTTATATTACCCCAAAAATTCTTATTTCCAATTCAAAATCTCTCATCCGTTCCCATTCTATTCAAATTGATAACATAGCATCGCTTAAAATCAGCAAAATCTTCAATAAATCATTAACGAGATCCCAAGAAATAAGGAAGCAAATCTAAAAATCAAATCGGATTGACTCTCATACTTCATATCTCGAACAACTTTTTTT